>NW_021637726.1:0-29043 GCF_004799145.2 Neltuma alba
TAAATTGCAAAGAGGAGGGAGATAACTTTTTTTAGGTAAAGAAATGTAATATATTAATATTATTTTATAAATTAAATATATATAATCATGATCTGGGCAGGGCCAAAATGCAGGGCAGCATGTCCTGCCCGATGCCCAGCCCTGCCCATGAAATGCCCAGCCCAAAGATGCCCATTCTTTTTCGGGGCTCTTTTTTTTCGGCTGGGCTGGGCAATTTTTCTTCGGACTCGGGCGGGCTCTGCGGGCATTTGGGCTTCATGCACACCCCTAGCTCAACCTATTAATTTTCAAACCAAGGTTGTATTTACAAAGAAAAGAAATTATGGTCTAACTCGTAAGCTATTCTTGCTAGCAGCATGGGGAATGATTATATGCTTCTGGAATGCCATGGGCGGGCAACAAGCAAGAGAAAGGCTTCTTTGTCTGTAAATTATTAGTTGTGATTCAGAGAACGAAGTAATACGAGCTGAACACGAAGAAGTGGGTATTAGAAGGAGTTTCTCCCCCCTGACGAGTGGCTCACAGAGAAGCCTCTCTTTGTTTGGAACAAATGCGATAGACGAAAAGGAGAAGGAAGAAGTATCATGTCGTATTCGGGATTTGGGAAGGAATCAGGGCCCTCTGTGCCACCCAAATCACAACCAGCCTTTGGTCATACTAACACTTTCCTCCGTCCGCCGTCTTCTTCTCTCGCAACTCCAGCTTCTCCATATGCCACTTCGCCGTCACCTCCTAGACACAGGTATTTCGTTAATTCCATTACTTTTTCCTTGTCTTCCTGAAATATTCAAGACCGTTTCATCTTGGGATTCGACTAATTCTCCGTCAGTTTGTGGGAAAACCCAGTTGAAATCGAGAATCTTTTTTTCTTCTTCCCGAATTATTGAAAAACATTAGGCGGTGAAATAGAGTTTGCACGTTGAATAGGGACACAGTAGAAATTTGAGGATTTTGTTTCGTGACTTCTCGTTTTAGTACTGACATGATGTCGATTCTGAGAAGCTCCCTAATTTCATTTTACTTCAAGAGATTGTGATTCCGGCAACGGGTTTATGTAGGGATCACTCTTTGTTGTATGTTGCAAGCATTGTCGTGAAAGCTCAAGTTGAAGTCCATATATTAACAAGTATTATAGTATATGATCAGGTCTTTTTCCTTAGCAGTTGCTTTATTTTCCGAAAGAACGATTCTTTGTTCCTTCTTTGACCAAATCCTCTTAGAGTGGATATAATTTGTTACTAAATGTTGCGTTGCTGATAGTACTTATTGTCTTTAATATCCACTGAGTCTTCTGGTTTCAGTGCTGGGAAGAAACTATTTTATAGAGATTTGGATGCCCCTGCTCCTGAAAATCTGGCAGCAATTACAACACTTGCTGCCTCGCGGGATTCCACCACTGGCATTACAGCCAGAGTTTCTAGATCTCAAAACCCAGAAAAAACCAGATCTCCTCCCTTACCATATGCAGGCAATGATGCATCCAAGTACCCCGGTCAAGCTGTTCTGAGAAAGTGAGATCATTTTATCTTCATTATTTTTCTCTATATTATGTATCTGGGGTTTTTTCCTTCAATTTTTTGCTTAATTTAAATCTGAACTCAGTTGTCGATTGTGTAGACTGATAGGCTGTTCCTTAAGTATGAAAAGGGAAAGGAAATGAGGATGTGATTGGAAAATGATCCCTGCGCCTAATTACAATGATAAACAATGTCAAAAATGATAGGTGCTCTGTGTGTGCCCGCGCGCATCACATATCTTGTTTTATATGCAATAGAAAGGGTTTCCATTCCCCTCTGTGTGCTAAACTGGCCTTGAAAATATACCAATCCAGGTTTTGAAATGCCAACGCTAATGCACTATTGCCTGTATTTTCAATAAACATATTAATAACCATGCTAATCACTTCACAATTTCTTGAATTCAAGTTTATATTATATTGATTTGACTGACGTAAGTGGTTCAAGGTAAGCAGGCTTGATTGCCTATTCCCTTTTGGTAATCCTGACATCTGGAGAATCTTGTAGTAAGTAATTTTTACATATGTAATGTGCTATTAGTATGTGTATAAATCTGTCATACATGCGAAAAGAAAAAAGATGAAGAGGTATTGTCACTAATGTTTATTATCTGTTGAGGTCTGTTCTCTGTATGCCTACTTTCTGTACAATTTGGCATGTGGGGTATTATTGGGATGGGAGATAGTTTGTCGTATTGTCTTCAAGCCATTTTGTACTTACAGTCTGCTGCTCATATACTTTAAGCTCTTGGCTCTTGTGTTCCCCAAAAATGACTTTGGTTGATGACTTTATCTCATTTGCCTTTCTAATTTATTTGAGGCTTTAACTTCTGCTTTACTTGCTGATTGCAGCAGCACCTCAAATTTGCTTACTGATGGCCATAGTCAGTCACTGCATCTGAAATCACAATCAACTCCTTTGGTACCTGTAGGCTATCAACCTGTTCGGAGTTTTCGGCCTTCTGTTGCTCTTCAACAGTAAGTTTTAGGTTTTTCTATTTCATCTCCTTGCATTCACTGTATTTTTGTCGTTTATGTGTGTACACTTGTATATGATTTACGAAGTTAATATTGAAATCTTGTATTGTTGAAATTGAAGTCTTGTCTTGTATTTAGGCACTATCGTTGTGCAGTAAATTGTCAAAAGATGCTTCTGTAATATTTTGCTTGTGCTTCATGAGCACTTATTCTGTATGCTGAAATGCTCTCGCTTTCCATAGCTTGTTAAACCTTGTTTTGCCATTATTACTCCTGTTGAAATATGGCAATTCTCAATGCCCTGGTCAATATTGTATTTGCATGATCTAGGAAAAACATTGAGTTCAGTTGATGATTGTTGAAATCTTCCTTTGAGTGAAAGAAAGGGAGATAAGACAGGGATGAATGGGATTAATTATCAACTTTGGTGAGTTCCCTGTGCGTCTATTCATTTTAATAAATCTAAGTTACTATGGGGACTAGATGGTATGAGATGCCACCATATGGGGTTGACTGGTGTGGTATGTAAGGATAATCTTTCTTTTAAGGGTGGGTTCTCCACGGACAGTGGGGTCCCTATAATAAATGAAGAATAATACAATACAATAAACACAAGGCCAGTTCACTAATGTGTCAGCCAATATCTATCCCACCCATCACACTATTATAACACTGCCCCTCAAGTTGAAGATTATAGAAGCTTCAGTTTGTTGCGAATAAAAACAAAGTAGACACTAAAGAAAACCCACAATTAGGCACCTAGACACTTGCATCATGATTCAAGAACTTCAGCAGTTACCAATTCCTCTAACATTGTTCGCCTCTCTGAAACAACTTTGAAAATTCGTGAACATGCTTACTGTAGGTGGCTCTGACATGCTTCTATCTGTTCTACTTGGCCATGTTGTCCAACTCACTTGCAGATCTGTTATAAGCTTTCAATTTACTTCCCTTGGGTAGTCCCCCCAGCCTATGATACTGGGTTACAGAGTGAGACAAAATGTTGAAGAATTATGTGTTTATTTTTGTTCAAGGATATTGTAGTTTATTACTGTCTAGGAGTTGTTTGATTATCTCTTAAGATTATTAGATAAGCCAGAGGGAAACAGGAATTTTGCATTATTGCCTCATATGGAGGATGTAAGGATAGACTCTAAATAGCTGGATTTTTTTTAGAAGGCAAGTGAAAGATTAGAATCAGTTTCTTTGGCTACCTATATTGCCTACTAGTCTCAGATCATTTATCAATGACTCCTTTTCATGGTTCAAGCTGATGTCAGGGTTTTATGTTCTTTGTGAATCATCTTACTGAACTATTAAGAAAAGTGGGGAAACCCTTGTTTCAGGCTCCTTTCATTTTACAAGACTAAATTATGCAAGCGCTGAGGAGGAATGTTGTACTAAATTGGTCTAAAGATAGTCCTATTTATTGTTGACTTAAATATTGTCTCAAGTTGTTTATAAACTTATATAGGCTGCCTGCCATTTGCTGGCTTTCTTGCATGGACAATGCTTTCTTACTACCTCGGATGTCTTAAATGCCTTCCATGTTCTTTTCCTGAAGTTATTCTTGTTATGTATGTAGGCCAGCTGTAGCTTCCGGTACATTGGGTAACCTGGCCAGTCTATCAGGCAGTTATACCAGCTCACCGGAACATCAGGTCCAATCCTTGGTCTCAACCCAGGTTGTTTCTCATAATCCTCGGGGTTTTGTGAGTGAAGTTAATGGCTATCAAGTCAGAACTAGGTCCCCTCCTTTGCCATTAGTCAAATCTAACGAAGTTTTGCAGCATAATTATACTGTTGCTCAGAAAGATTTGATGAGGTAAATCACATTATTTTTTGTGATCCTACATGGTTCTTATTTATAACTTGCATAAGTTGTCAGAGTTCTAAATGTATCTGAGTTATGTAGAGTTATGACCCCAGTGCATTTGATCTTTAATCTAGATTCCCTATAGCAGTATGAAATCCTAAAGAATATTCACATGCTTGTAAATTCCTAGGAAGCATTTAATTATATGCGGATCCGAAGGTGTGAATAATAAATTTCAATTTATTTAAGGCGCTTTCATAAGCGTTTGGTTACATGTTGGAGTGCTATCAGTATCTATAGGTTGGATTGAAATGGACTTGTTGTCTGACAAGGTCATTTGTGCTGAAAGAGGAGGTATAAAGAATTTTTTGAGTTAAAACCTCCTTACCAGATGTGTTTTTTAGATGTGACCAATGTACATCAATGAAGACTCTATTGGCTTCATTAAAAGTCACAGATGCTATTATTAAAAAAATTGTTGCAGATATATCGTAAAGGCCCTGAACTATCAAGATAGTTTGTGAGAGAGAATTTATACACAGGAACATTGTGGCTACCTTATGAGAACTATCAAGCTCATGAGAGTTGGTGTTTAAAGGAAAATGATAAGATTGACTTTCTTGAGTTGCAATGCTTTTTAGCATACATTATTATTTATATCTCACTTGCAAAGAATAAAACAGCATGTACATATAGATAACCTGTTCTCTGGTTTCCATTTCAGGCCTTCATCTCCTCCTAATTTGGGAAATACGTCTAGCATTATAAGGAGTGGCCCTCACGCACAAGTCTATAAAAAATCTTCACCACCTGCTACAGTTTCCGAAGCTGCATTAAACAGCTCCATCAGTTCCTCTACTCCTAAAAGAACAAGATCACCTCCTCGAATATCTTCAAGTGATAAAACTCTTGAAGGAAAAATCAACTCCTCAAATGACAATTCTGAACGGTAAGTTATTAGGTACATTGGTGCCATCGTTTTTCACTATGGAGGTTCTTTGTCATCACATTATGTCTTTGATGGTCTTCATTCTTATTGTTTCTTTTAGCGAAATGTTAGCCAAGGCAAAGCGTTTAGCTCGGTTCAAGGTGGATCTAGGCAAATCTGAGCAGAGTGATTCTGATACTGCAGACAGGAAGGCTTCTGCAAGTAGAAATGAACAATCTCTGTCAGAGGAAAAATATGATGGTGGCCATTCTATACAACCAACTGTCAATGTTGCTAATGGCCATGCTTTGTCTGATTCTGAAGGCCTCAAGACGTCCAACATAATTATTGGCTTATGTCCAGATATGTGTCCTGGTATATTTCTCAGGTTTTAAATCTAAAAGAAAATTTGTTAGAACTTCTATATTTTGGTTCTATCTGATATTCTTTTTTTTTTTTTTAATAGAAACTGTATATCCATTAATCACAAAAGTTTCTATCTCATATACCCAGTCTGCAAATGAAACAAATTTCATGCTGTTAAAGTCTTTTTCTAATTTGTTGTTAGAAAGATCATATTGGAGAGAGTAGTTCATTTTGTCGAAAGCCAACAAGTGTACTATTTTCTGGGGAAAAGAAGGGAATGTTTTTTTTTTTTATTTGTTCATTTTTCAGAGTCAGAGAGGGCAGAGCGTGAAAGGAAAGGGGATCTTGATCAGTATGAACGAGTGGATGGGGATAGAAATGTAACCAGCAGAGTTCTTGCAGTTAAGAAGGTAATTATCATGTAACTGTCATTTTCTATGAAGCACTCATTGCTCTTTTTGGGAGGTTATTATAAAATATTCTTTAATAATATTCATTAATGGGGTGAAACATGGCAGTATAATAGGACAGCAGAGAGGGAAGCAAGCTTGATTCGGCCTATGCCTGTTCTTCAGAAAACAATTGATTACCTGCTTGATTTGCTAGATCAGCCGTATGATGAAAGGTTTCTTGGCATGTATAACTTCTTGTGGGACCGGATGAGGGCAATTAGGATGGACCTGAGGATGCAGCACATTTTCAACCAAGGGGCTATAGCTATGTTGGAACAAATGGTGCTTTCTTCTTTGAATAATGTTAATGCCTTTTTGTTGCATACATGTCCATTAGTCTTTGGTTCTAGTGGCAATTAATATGTTAGACTGCAGTTTAAAGATCATGGGTTCAATATCCATTAGGTGTACTGCGTAGTAACAGAATAAGTCATTCACATCTTGTAAAATGACCAATCAAATTATAGCAGCACATAATGCTCATGGATTTTGTGGGAGAGGCTAGTTGTGGACTATGAAATTACTCTTCTATTATCAGTCTAAGCTACTTATTCTAAATCATGCTTATATTTGTTTGATTTGGCTTCAAAATTGATTCCTCATCCTGGGTGAGGTTTATTTTCCTCTTGGTTCTATACAGCTTTTGTGTTTCTGGGGTCTCAGAGATTGTTCCTGAGTCTCTGTTTGTTGCACCAATTCTGGACCTTGTATTATTTTCTTCTAACGTGCAAATATTGTGTTGGCCAAAAAAGTCTTGTGCAAATCCTGGTCTTTTTTCTGAATTGTGATGAAGTTTCTTCTTTTGACGTAGTTCTGCTTGGGGCGCTTATGGGTTTTTATAATTTAAGATAACGTCTGCTGCAAAAAGCATTCATTTATTGGAAATTCTGCTAGCTTAGTCAAGAAATGCATCTGTTAGGTGGTATATAAATGAAGCATATTTGATTTTAAATATTAATGAAGCTGCTGGTTGCTCTGATTTCAGATAAGATTACACATAGTTGCAATGCATGAATTATGTGAATACACAAAAGGGGAGGGCTTTTCAGAAGGATTTGATGCTCACCTGAACATTGAACAGATGAACAAAACTTCAGTAGACTTGTTTCAGATGTATGATGATCACAGAAAGAAGGGAATAAATGTGCCAACAGAGAAGGAGTTTCGAGGCTACTATGCTCTCCTTAAATTGGACAAGCATCCTGGTTATAAAGTAAGTGATCTGTATAGTAAATCATCTTTAAGGTTTCTATATGATAATAGATAGATTGGTGAAAACTAGTTCTGCTAGGTTGAACCGGCAGAACTCTCTCTTGATCTTGCTAAGATGACTCCTGAGACCAGGCAGACTCCAGAAGTTCTGTTTGCCCGCAAAGTAGCAAGGTTGTAATTTCCACCGAAGTTAATTTACTTTGGCTATTATGTTTCCAGTCTGATCATTATTTTTCCTTTGCCTGTGCAGGGCTTGCCGAACTGGTAATTTTATTGCCTTCTTTCGGCTTGCTAGAAAGGCAAGTTATCTTCAAGCGTGTCTAATGCATGCTCACTTTGCAAAGGTATGTATCATTGTTACTTTTTGTGTTTAGTGAATTGCATAATGTGTTATGGGGCTCAAAACAAACCATGAACCTAGGGTAATATTTGTAGACTCTGCATGCACTTCCCTAACTTAAGTGGATGAATACATACAGGTGCTCTTGGAAAGTGCTACTTAATTGAAGGCAAGCTAGTGCATTTTCTTTTTCTAGGATGAGACGTATATGGTTTATTTGCTCTATGAAATTAATCATTTGATGCATGAAAAACAAACTATACTTAATTACCAAAAGAAATACTAAGCATGAACACCCCCCCCAAACAAAAAAAGCAACAAAAAAACCCAGTTAAGTTCATTGATTTCACCTTTTGCATTGTCTAAATAACTGTTATTTAATTTTCTCTTATGGTGAATCAAACTCATTTTTTTTATATGCTTTGTCATCTTCACCAGTTGCGTACCCAGGCACTTGGTTCTTTACATGCTGGTTTGCAAAATAACCAAGGTCTCCCTGTTTCGCATGTTGCTAACTGGCTTGCTATGGAGGTAATTTTCTTGCTTTGACTTGGAGAAATGCTTTTTCTCTTCATTCTTTCCTTTTGTCTTGAGGAGGGCATTGGGTGGAAGGATTTCCCGACGTCGTCTTACATGTGGATTTGTCACCAAACATAGGATGAGGACATAGACGGCCTGCTAGAGTATCATGGGTTCTTGGTGAAAACATTTGAAGAACCATATATGGTGAGGGAAGGGCCATTTCTCAATATTGATAATGATTATCCCACCAAGTGTTCCAAACTAGTTCACAAGAAAAGGTCAGAAACGATAATAGAAGATGTTTCACCCTCAGATCAAGTTGTATTGCCACCTGTTGAGACAACAAACAAGATCCAGATACAGAAGAAGTATGAGAATGAGCAACAATCTGTCAAAGAAGTTAGTTCAATTGAGAAGGTTGATGAAGAAATGGCCGACTCTGAAGCTATTTTGTCCCCAAAGGATGGTAGATCTGGAAGGAAATTTCAGGAAATGCCGATTGCAGTTGAACATAGTGAAACTGATCATAGTTTTACTATGCCTTTTTCGTCACCAATTGGCTTCTTTAATCGTGGTATACCTGAACCACAGCCAACCAGATCTGTACTTACTAAGCGTACTAACTCTGATGCTATATTCACAAGCTCTCCTAAGAGAATCTTTCATTCAGAGCTGGATGGAAGGCTCCTTGAGAGTGTGACAAAACTGTCTCCATCAGAAAGCTCAAGAGGATATGGCTTTCATTTTTCTGTGGCTGATACTGTGCCCCAAGGTGCATCTCAAGATGAACCTCTACTCGTTAACCAAGTAAACGAAGATGAAATTGACGAAGCTGAAGAAAATGATCTAGATGAAGAAATTTCTGCAGCTAAGCTCAAGCTATTCTTAAGGTTTTCTAGCCTTGTTTTGTTGCCTATTTTTTTGTTACCTAACTTGCATTTGTTATGTTTGTTACTTGTTTGAAGTCAATCTATTTTATATGTCTACCCTGTCAGGTTATGGAAGAGACGGACGTCAAAGTTGAGGATGCTACGTGAACAAAGGGAATTTGCAGCAAATGCTGCATTGGAGTCGTTGTCACTGGGACCACCTATACGACATTACATTGGTGTAAGATTGCTAAGCGTGAATTTAAACCAATTCTGCTGTGCATTTTCTTTTTACATTAGCTGCAGGGTTAGTGAGAGTTTTCTTGTAGGGCTGATTATGATTTAGTGACCCCTTTATTGGCACTTTTCCCCTCTTTATTTTTGCTCCAATTTATGTTTGTGTATATATATAACTTTTACATAACTATCAAGACCTTTACCGATCCTTAACTTAGTATAATGTACTGACTTCCTTATCTTTTTTACTCTCTATGTAGCAACCAAGCAACTTTGACAAGTTTGACGTTGATGAAGCCGTGAGAGAGAGATACGAAAAGCAGGAAAAGTCCTGGGCAAGACTTAATATTTCAGAAATGGCCGGTGACATACTACGAAGAAGAAACTCAGGTGTCAAATGTTTGTGCTGGAAAATTATCCTCTGTTCTCAGGCGGACAAAGGACTTAAAATGGGTGCAGCAGGCTCGTGGTTGATCTCAAAGCTCATGCCTTCCTGTGACGAGGATGTGGTTATTTCTTCGCCTGGCCTGACAATATGGAAGAAATGGGTTCCTGGGCAATGTGGTGCTGATCCTATTTGCTGCTTCTCTGTAATTAGGGACACATCTTTCTGTGTTGGAGATGAAACAGTATCTGGGGCAAGTGCAGTTTTATTTCTTGTATCTGAGAGCATCCCATGGAAACTTCAAAGAGTTCAACTCCATAATATTCTCACGTCAATTCCCACTGGTGCTCACTTACCCCTTCTGATCTTATGTGGTTCATATGATAAAGGATTTTCTCCTGTTATAATTAATGAACTGGGCCTTGATGATATTGATAAATCCCGCGTTAGTGGCTTTCTGCTTGTCTTCCCTATTGAGAATCAACAGATAGAACACTTGGGTGGATTTTTCAGTGACAGACGATTAAGAGAGGGGCTGGAGTGGCTGGCAGGAGAGTCACCCTTGCAGCCCGCCCTACAGTATGTGAGAGTGCGAGAACTTGTTCATACCTATCATAGTTCCTTGTTGAGGGTACTGTGTAGCTCCAATAACTCGAGGTTGGGTCCTACTGACTGTATCTCAGTGTTCAATGAAGCTTTAGATCGATCATTACAGGAGATTGTTGCTGCTGCTAATGCAAATCCTGCTGGTTGGCCGTGTCCTGAGATTGGTATGCTTGACCAGTCTAGTTATGAGGATATATTGCTGAAAAACTACTTGCCACCATCAGGTTGGAGCTCCAATCCAAAAATAGGACAAATCATCAGGGCTTTCCAAGATTGCAAGCTCCCCTCGTTTGGTGATGATCTATCCTGGTTGGCCGTTGGCTCTAAAGCAAAACATGACATTGAGAACCTCAGGTTAAGGCTTGAAAGTAGCTTGATTCATTACCTGACCGATACTAGTAAGATCATGGGAGTCCCATTGGCAACAAAAGAGGCACATGTCATGCTGCAGTCATGTGCTAGACTCGAGCTTTGCGGCTCAAATTACCATATAGTTCCGCAGTGGACCATGATCTTCCGTCGAATCTTCAATTGGAGATTGATGAGTTTATCCAGTGGCGAAGTCTCTTCAGCTTACATATCAGAACAGACTCGCGTTTCTCCTCCGAGTTCAGATATGGATGTGAACTTTGAAGCTAATTCGCCTTCATTATTTTATCAAAGTGCGTCTTTGGATGAGATAATTGAAGTTGGATGTGGCTCTCCTATCCTCATGAAGAGTCAATCAAGGCCTCTTCAACTTTCACAGAACACAGATGATGTGATGAATGAAACTGTTAGCCCAGGTGATTTGAGGGATTCTGCAATGGATGAACTGCCCAGCGTTGATAACACAGTTTCCTCACATGGATTAGACAATGCTAGAAGTGAAGTCCTAACAAATGGCAAAGCAAACAGCGAAGCTGAGAAGTTAAGCAGACTACTGGAGCAGTGCAATTTGCTGCAGAATGTCATAGATGAGAAGCTTTCTCTGTACTTCTGATCTGCTTAATGATTTTGTGATGCTTGTATTTTACATTACGCTGGACCAATATATAGAGGGAATTGCGTCAAAAGAAGAAAAAAGAGGGAGGATAAGAATATATGTTAACCCAAAGCGTGTTTTTAGGCAGTTTTGTCCAGAAAATGAGAATATCATGTTTATCTACCCTCCTGTCTGTCTCAACTCATGTAGAAAATGCAACTATAATACAAATGATAACCACTAATTCTTGATCGACATAAACCTGAATTTAGATGAATTTAGTAGTGTTTGGATTAGTTTTTTAAAAGTGATTTTCCAGTATATATGGTAAGTAGGTGACAAGGGTTTTGTCTTGATCAGTATAAAATCATTTTGTTTAGCTGCTTTTGAAGTGTGCCAAAATAAGCAGCATACGGCATTCAGAATCCATGGCTACTCCTGGGTTGGGGAGCCAAGGTTTGTAGCTTGTACGAGAATGAAAACTCCAAAGGAGTTAAAATACGAAGCCAAGGTAAATGCTCGCTAATCTTATGCGGGAAATGAAGCAAGAATTGGATCAACGAATCACTAATTCAACTGTCAAATCATTAGTTGAAGCGACTAATTAAATCATATGAGACGACGCTTGTTTGATATCCACTGATCTAGTTTCATCGCTTCGCTGAGATTATGCGTATCTATAAATCATTGATTATATGCAAATTGGAGCGGACTTTTCGAAATAACCGCAATATACACAGGTGACAAGTATAATTTTGTCAGATGTATTGATGATGATTCATTTAACAAGGCATTTCAGAGCTGCACAGATTTGTGAGAGAGAGAGAGAGAGAGAGATTAATTCCATTACTGCTTCTATACTATTACAAGTAATTTTTTTAATCCCGTTTAACAAACTGATAATGTAAAAGAACTTATTTATTGTCAACACTGAGAATTCAACATTTTGGAAGGCCACAAGGCATCAATGAATCTAGTAGAGAGACGTGGAAAAAAAATATCCAAAATGTGTTGGATTGAAAACTTGATTCCTTCACCTACCCAAGGAAAGGAAAATTAATAATTCGGCATTTTACATGGAATTGATCTTGCAATGCAAATAAAAAACGCAGATATTGTTCTGATTCACACAACAATGGAGCCGATCCAGCATCTGCACTGAGAGAACATGGATCTGCTTTGGATGCTAAAAAAAGGCAGTTCTGCCGACCCAGTTTGCCACCTTGTGTGTTTGAGTTTCCTCAGTTTGTAAGCACCCAGTGTGCTGCATAAGTTCCTTTTCCCGGAAAATCTCTAAGCAATTTCTACATGTTTTGTTATCAAGTCCTCCAATGAAAACATCCCAAGTAAATATTATTACAGCTCAGCATCACGTGAATCATTTTTTTCGCCAAAAGAGGACTTGGATTTAATATTTTCATTGGAGAACTCAATATGAAACATGTCAAATTCTTTACCTTGATCTGACCCTTCCTCCTTAATCCCGAATTGTCTTTAGGTTCCCTCTCAATGTTAAAATCTGGAGGGGCAGAGCCATCCCAGGAAACTGGCTTTGTGTGCTTCTCATGTGGTTCTATAATCTGAATTAGAAGAAAATTAACATTGACCAGTTCAGCTTTCTACATTCCAAAATGGAAGCCTTCAGCTGCCTAAGATATGCTCCTCAAAGCAGGAACCTTCAGTTGCCTAAAAAATAAAAATAGAGTCAGCATTTTTCTTGGTAAAAGGCAACAAATATATTGAATTAAAACTGAAGCTTACATAAGATAAGCCATTCATATAACTTTTTATTCTTGGAAATGAATGGATCGTATTACAAGTAGAAATGGTCTTCCAAAGAGGGCAAGATCACTTTTGACAGCATAGCAGCTCTAATACCTATATTTGAGTCAATGGAAGAATCAAGCCACCATTTGAAACTTGCAATATGACTCATATGGAGCCAGTAAATATACAACAGTAATTCAAAAGAGTAAAACAGAATGAAGAAACCTACCACGTGGGAGAAATTACAACAAAACTTGATGAAGCTTCCATAAAGCCTCTCTTCAATCACTGTAAATGGAAAGGGAAGGACTTAGTGTTGGGGATATTGTAATAAACTAGTTCTGAGCCCTTACTCAACCAATCTAAGTTTTGAACTGAAGTGGTCACCGACACTTATACTAGGGATCATAATCAGAAGACACCAAAAAAACAAAAAAAAGGCACTAACCTCTTCAACCGGTCTTTGGCATGATGGAGATGGGACAATTATAGCTGGGCTTCTCATTGAAACTACGTTCTGACAGCACTGTTGATCAGAGAGCTCACTCCTCACAGAACAATAAACATCCGATGAAGTGGTAGTAGATACTTCAGAAGTTCCTCTCCTTGCCCGCGTTGCCGTACTAACATTAATATTATCTACTCCAACTCCAGACGTACCTGCCTAAATGATCAAAACAAATATTAGTGGGCATACAATATACAATAAATGCACGATAGCAAATTACTAGCTTAGAATACCGACCCAGGAGAATTTTCACAATAAAAAGTCGTTTTCTTGCCATCTGTATTTTCTTAGGTGGTCAAAAATATTGATGGGCATACAAGATTTATTTAACATATTCATAAAAACCTATATGCAAGAATAAAAACATTAAAATTAAAAGAAGCCCTTGAATTGTTCAAGTAATCCATACATTAGATAGGCCTTTGATCTGAACTATGATAATTGTTATATCATCTGTTCGGTTTTCATGTTCCAACCATAGTTTATATGCCTCTCCAGCAATGGCAGCACATGCTTCACCAGGATCTGTGTAGCTTGCTGCCTACATTATAAAAGTATCAGAATTTATCAAGAGAAATTATGAAGGAGGTAACAACAAAGTACATAGCATTTCAACTATGAACTTTATATAATGACTACAAGCCAGGTTCCACTATACATAAGCACTACTGTGAGAAGAGCTTATCATGTAAGCTTTACTGGCTTAAGCATGGTCTAAAATAATATCCCCCAGCGATCCTTAATGAGAAACCTAAAGTTGCCAAAAACATTTGATTAGGGGAGGATATATACTGCATCAATGTTTTCAAGCCTTTAATAGTGAGCCATTAACAAATGTCACAAGACTTCCACTGACAGCAGACAAGTC
The DNA here is from genome assembly GCF_004799145.2 of Neltuma alba. Classification (NCBI taxonomy): domain Eukaryota; kingdom Viridiplantae; phylum Streptophyta; class Magnoliopsida; order Fabales; family Fabaceae; genus Neltuma; species Neltuma alba. The sequence continues at coordinate 14,335 of NW_021637726.1, forward strand.
AAATTCAACTATTCAACTAATAAAAATTGGTCAACAGCATAAACTACTATCTCAACAAAAATACTTCGTAACTTGAAGACATTGAAAGGACCAAAAGAACTACCACGAAAACAAGTTGCATGCCGTACCATGTTAACAACAGTTTGGCTTGATAGGAACTCAAATATGCCATCACTTGCCACAATAAAGAAAAGATGATTAGGTGTCAGCCGAACCACTGACACTTCTGGAGTAGCAATGACACCAATAGTCTCTGCCAAACTATCCCCTAAACTCCTTGTAAATGCAGTTCCAGGATACATCCCATTTGGAACCCACAACCTTGGAGGATCGCTTCCCTGACTCTCTTCATCACCCCATGTTTGGACATCCGGATCCTTTAGCCCTTCCACCTGATCAACACTCAACACCCTTGCACCACAAAGTTTCACTCTCTCATACTCATCTCTCCGAAACGGTGTCTGATCATTAGACAAGTTCTCAGCAACGATGCAATTCCCATCCTTTACTGCCAGCACCGCTCTGGAATCACCAACATTAGCAACATAAAGTGTGTCCCCAACAACAAGCACTGTGATTGCAGTAGTGCCACTCATAGAATCATCAATATCACTGTTGTGTAATTGGTAATTCGTTGCCAAGAATGCTGAAGTATAAGCTTTACCGGGGTCCTCCAACAATGCAGGGTCATTTGATAATGTTTCTATCAACCTATCCCTAACAAAATTCGAACACTGGCTACCACATTGACCATGCCCATCATAGACACCGAAAAAATGGACGTTTGGGTTACCTTGAATCTGTGTCCTAATACAGAAAGTATCCTGGTTTTCTTTATCAGGTGAATCAGGGTAGTATCCTTGCTGTGTGAGAAACGAGTATTCTAAAACGTAGTTGTGGGAAGGAACAGGAGCAAACTTCAATGAACTTTGAGTAAATTTGTGTTTCCTTTGGCGACGGCGAGGGCCGAGTCCGCGGCAGCTGCTAGTACCACCACACTCCGACGGCGGAATGTAGCCGCGACAACACTTGCCATGGACACAACCCATGTTTCAAAGGGAACCTCGAACGAGACAAATAATCCTCACCTAAGGCTTACAACACTGGTGGCTCATATATACAGGTAAGCTGATTCTGGGTAGGAAGAACCGGTAGGTGTTTCTGAAACTCAACATTCTTAGAAACATGAACAAACCCTAGACACGGAAATCAGGAAAGAATTACCATTTCGCGAAGAAAGCTGTCCTAACAGATTGAGATAAACACGGAATTGTTCGAAAAATTACGGAGAAATCAAACCCCAGAAGAAGCTAATCACTCGAGGATCAGAAAACCCTAAAGTAACCCCCACCAAAAGAAGGCAATCCCAAAAAGAAAAGGACCTTTCGCATTAAGGAAAGTGGAGGTGGGGCAATCCAAAAAGAAAAGAAGAACCGTACTATTGCGTGGAGGCAGAGACAAGACCCAGGAATAAGAGGGAATCAAAGGAAGATGAAATTTTTTCCTTCAACAAGAACCAGAGGGAGAAAGAGACAGAGATATTGATTGGGATTGGGCGTGAATATGCGCATGGACGGGTGGGTTTGTCTCAGAAGGAAGACAAACCACAGGCCAAGAAAACACCCACCCCGCAAAAAAAACAAAACTCAACGCAGAACAGTGGGCAAGGGAAGAGAAAAATGGACAGAGGAAATCGACAAATGGAAAAAGTTTTTTGTTTTTTTCTTGCCAAAAGACCAGAAAAAGACAAGCACAAATTTCAAACGTATGGCGACAAAGGAATTAATTAATGGGTGATCAACTAATAATAGCAATGAGGTTGTTTGGGGCATTTTAATGACATCTCGAGGTCAATTACTATCGTTGGGTTTTTAAACTGTCGCCACGGCGTTGCAGGGCTGCAATGCGCACATGCGCTGATCACAGGTGCCCTTCACACCTTTCCTTTGGGGTAAAAAAAGTCAATAATTTTTGAATTAAAAAGAATAAATTTATTTTGAAAGCTTTTACTTAAATACTTAAATAGGACATCTGAAAAAAAATTTTTTGATGCAGACTTGTCATAAAAGATTTATTCCCTAACATTAAATTAATATTGATTGTTAGAATAATGATATTAGTAACTTTTAACATTTTTAATGATAGAAAAAAAACTGTCATGGTTTTAAATTTTGCATCCAAACTATACTTTTAAGTGAAAACTTTTAAAATAAATTTATATTTTAATCTATAATTTTATTTTGAAAAGATGGTTAGACATTATAGAAACATTAATGGAAGCTAATTCCTTTCATAGTGCTCCTTTCAATTCTTTTCAATTACAAATAATTAAATTCAGTGGATTAAAAACTTGTATTAAAATTTGTTAAATGTAATAAATATCTTTAAAATGTATTTTTAAATAATACAAAACTTACGCAAATTCACTCATAGATTTAGGAGTTCTAAGTTGCAAGTCTAGAAATTTGACTTATAAGTTTATATGTAAAATTTGAATAAAGGGTACCAATAAGCCTTGGTTTTAATGGTAGGATTAAACATAAGCTCTTGAATTTGAATCTGTCTAAAGGGGTGTTTGGAAGTACTAAAAAGTGCTTCTCAAAATCACTTTTCCTCAAAACAAGGCAAACTCCTCTATATATTTGCCTCGTATACCGTAAAAACATTTTTAAAATCATGGTTTGGTTTTCATCCAAACACCTCCTAAATACAGAAAATGCCTATAAAAGAGCCTTTCCCAATTAAACATGATTTGGCTCAAATTTAATCCAATTAAATAGGCGTATCAAAAAAATTGAACAAGGGGTAGTTTTGTTTCTTGCATGTGTAAAAAATGATACTCCTCCGGTCCTAATTATAAGACCCAATTGACTTATTTGAGGAGATTAAGGAAGTAAGTTAAGTTGGTTATTTATAATAAATAAGTGTTGTCATTCCTAAAATATCCTTGCTAATTAAGTATACTGGCTAAAACTATCATTATTAGAAGGATTATCTTGGAAAAAAATGCATAAATATAAGAGATAAAATGGATTGGGTCTTATAATTAGGACCAAATAAAAAGTCAAATTGGGTCTTATAATAAGGACCGGAGGAGTACTCAAATGCCGTATGACCTGTCTCATTAGATTTGCATGGCTGAATTGTAAATATGTCTATCGTGTGACCTATTTATAACTTCCTTTTTTTTTAAAAAAAATTATTAGGTACAGATATATTGATATGAATTCATGAGCGTGATCATAACTCTCCCACTAGTGGCAAATTGGAATGTGCAGAAACTATTTAAAAAAAACAAATATTTATAGATATCCAACCACATTTCAGTAGCCAATCCTCCTCATCAAAATTTAGATTTGATTGGATGAAATGAAAATGGCCAGTATATAATTGCCAGTGTCTGCGTCGGAGCCTGGAGGGATGCCTTTTTTCTCCACAGTAAGTGAAGGACATTTTGGTAATCAACTAACAAAATACTATTTCGGTTTTTTAATATAACAACTAAATAACTAAAAAAAATAATTGAATTAGTTAATCATAATATATATATGTTGGCTTTCCTAAATAATCTTTTTTAATCATATGCATTAAAAATTTCCCCGGATAGAAACTCTTCATAATCAATAAGAATATTTTAGATAAAATATTATAGACTTAAAAAATAAAATAAATTGAGATTTTATATTTATAAATAAATTTAATTTTTAATTAGTTTTTATATTAAAGAAGCGGACTTTAGTTCAGTCCCTACACCTACAGTGAAATTCTCCCAACCGAAAATAAAGTTGAATACAGGACCACCATTTTTGGGCAAGCGGGTCAGTGTCTTTGGGTTGAAGAAATGGGGTCTTCAAGATTCATTGTGGGGCAGAAGAAGCCCACAATGGGCCCAGCCCCATTATAGTGTGGGCCCGTTTTAGTTTAATAGCATTTCTCTTGATAAAGCCCAATCTCTTGACATTATTTTGTTCAATTTTTTTTTAATTTTTAACAGCAGGAAATGGAAAACAGGTTAGAAAGACAAAAACACATTAGTTCTGTGGAGTTTTTGATAATACTATTGGAAATTTGATTGAACTATATGGAATAAGAACTATCATGTTCATTGTAAGAAAATAGAAAATCCATAAAATGGGAGCTTCTTGGTTTTCATAAATAGCCAACATTATTTTTGGATAGAGCTTGGAGCCTTGAACCTTACACATCAAAGCCAAAAAACAAAAGATCGTTTATTTAAACTTGTTTTTAATGAAATAATGCTTTTTTATTTTTTTAAAAATTAATTTTTCAAAATTTATGAAAATAATCAGAATGAAAAATAGAAAATATTTTTTTTAAATTATTCCTGGAAACTATTTGAGTAGTTTCTGGAAATAATTAGATGTAGTAAATAAGAAAAAAATTCCGTTAAAATATGAAAATATGTGGAGATATGAAAAATTTAAAACTAACCAATTAATAAAATCATTTTGTCAATAGAAATATACAGACATATCATAAAATTTGAAAATTACTGAATAATAATGATCCCTAATGGTGTGTATAAAGAAAGTCTTGTGACTAATAGTAAAGCCCCTTCAAAAATATACTCTGCAAAAAGATTAGTCACTGCTAACAGATATCTTGAGTTCAATAAAAAAAATAATGATAATATTTTTTTTAATTATTGTAACAAAATAAACAAAATATTTTTTTTTAATAAAACCTTTACAAGGCAAAATATTTTTCATAAAATTTTTATATTTTTTAGGAATTACTAATTTTTTAAGTTTAGACAAAAGGTCCACTAATTTGTAGCTCCCATTCCCTAGCCTCTCATTCTCTCTTTTTTTTGGCCGAAGTGCTGTGGTACTCTCACTGTCCCACATTCTCCACCTGTGCGCGAGACAAAGGGAAAAGGGAAATTCTCTTTCCTTAGTGGTGTCGACTGGCATCCAGGAAGTGTTAGGACTCGTTTAGAATATAAGCATTTTTTTTACCAAAAAAAAAAGAATATAAGCATTTTTTTAATCATAATTTACATAATATAAAGTAAGTATATGAAAAGAGTTTTATCTTAACTTATTTAAAATGTATTTATAAGTGATTTCAATCATAATTCTAATAAAGTCTTAGACGATACAATTCGTCCACTGATCATTCTCATATTATTAATTTTGACACAAATTTTTTTGCTACTGATAAAAATTGCTTCCTCCTCATCCTAATATAGGAGCCAATTGGGATGTTAGATTTGATACTAGATATAATATTTTAATTTAATTTGTTTCTTATATTTATCATTTTTGTCCAAATTAATTTACTAAACTCATAAATTAGTATATAATCTAATGTTATATAGAGGCATGTGAGAGAGATGATATCTTATTTATCATAATTAACTAATTTATTTAATTTTTTCTATCTTTTTGCCAACTAATTTTTTTTATCTATCTAAATTAACTAAGTAACTTTTATATTAAAAATTCAATGGAGTGTATGAATAAATTTGGCTTCACCTAGCTTTTAATGAATTAAATCTGTAACTTTTTTAATTTATAATTATATAGTCAGTTCACAGTTAAATAAGTTTCTCCTTTTTAGTTTGATTTCAACACGAAAAAAATATATAAAAAGGCATTAAATTTAAATCAAATCACGAAAATTAAAATATTGATTAAAGTTAGTTAAAAAAGATATGTTAAAAATGTAATTTATTTTTCAAAAATGCCATGTCTACGAAGAGAGTAAGTGAGAAATAATGTGCGATAATTAATGCAAGAAAATGTTACTTCACCGAAGGGAGTACCTAGTAGTGGTGAATAACAAAACAAAGATAATTTTGGAAAGTAAAATTTGGAACTTCACCTCCCCTGCCCCGGCATTTATTTCAGGAGGGGTTACATTTTACCAAGTTTCGCACAAATTTTGGAATCTAGATCCTCTCTTTTTCCCCATTGTTTGCACACCCAAAAAGTGGGGAAAAAGATGCATCCATGGACAATTTTTCTTTACCTTCTGTTTCTAAAATCCTTCAAACTACACAATCTAGGCTCTATCTCCCTGAAAAGAGAGGGATCAAAAAGAAGACATCGTAAATACCGTGCGCCTACTTGTATCCATGTCTTAGGTGGTGTGGCTCGTACTATATCAAACACATTGGGTTATTATGAACCTTTTTGGTTAGATCTCCCTTGTTTATCTAAAAGGCAAACTGATATATGCATATATATATATATATATATATATATATATGAACTTGGGACAAACTATTATTGCTTCTCTACCTGTCTCCTACTTTTGTGTCTTTTGTCATCTATTTCCCTTATTCTACATGGCTTGCCTGTCACCCAAATTCAATTATGGCCACGTGCATGTTAAGTTACATACCACCACCACCATCAACACTAACACCATATTTTATCTGCAAGACCAGAAGGGAAGGTAGATAGGGTCGTTACTTTGAGCTTAAAAAATAACAAATATTTCCCTTATATTTGTATACCCACTTTCTTTTGTGTCTTAAGCACTAGCTAAAAGGATATTCCCTGCGAAGTGAAAAGCCCATGCAAAAAGAAATTGTAATATGACCAGTCAAAATTTTCCATACAAACACTCTGGTATTGCTTCATGCACATATATTCTTTTTGATTGCAGGGTTCCCATAACTGGGTGTAACAGACCAAGAATGAAGGGATATAATTGATAATTATATGCCAAAAGCAAGATTTTGTTCTATAATAATCTAGAAACAGAGCATAAAAGACAAGAGAGGTAGATGATAGAGGAGGGGAGGAGGGGGAGAGAGAGATCAACATAGCCTCAAACAAGAGCACTTTAAAAACCCACTACACAAGCTCAAAAATCTTAGGCGTGACAGGCCTAAGTGGGGTGCATTATCATGATCATCCAGTAAACACCTTCCCCCACCCTACCTTCCCACCTTCCCTTTTTTTCACTATTTTGAAATAGACAAAATTTAAATACAGTTTTTAAATACTGGTTATTAAATTTTTTAATAAAGATATGATAAGTGGAATTTTTTTATAATTCAAAGTCACATAATTAAATGTTTCAAAAGAATTTATCCACATATCATATATTTATTAAAAAACTCAATAACAAACGCCTAAGAAAACTTGACTCAGAACCCCTCCCTTCCTTCCATAACCAATACCTTCATCTCTTAGCTCTTCAAACTTGATTACCATTTTTCTTTTGTATCTTTCTAAGCAAGTCAGCCCCAACATTCATAATCCACAATAATCACATTTAGCCATGTCATCCATCATCCCCCAGAATTTTCAACTAATTCTAACTCCCTATCTACTATCTCTCCCTCCGCTACTTCCGACCGCTGTTGCCGCCATTCTCGTCACTGTTGTCACCCCTTAAATCTTGGGGGTTTTAAGTGCTTCTCCGGCGAGATGTAAACGTTTGAAACACAACACTGCCAGCTGCAGGAAACTGGTCCATTGCACAACTCCGGCATTTCAAACCCAGAGGCTCAACGGCACTTGCCACACGCGTCCATATCTCGTTTTCATAGTCACTGCACGTGGTGGACACAGACATAGTACCTGGTCGGAAAATATGAGCCACCTTCCTTAGTACATGCACTATATCATCGTTGACGGAGCCTACACATTCAAAGCTTGCATAACTGTAACCATCCTCTGGAGTGACATGAATGGTGGAGTACCGATCCCCATCCATGCCATTCATAGAATACCCACAAGGATCAAATGCAAAGTCACAGATAAGTGCTTCAGGGTTGATCTCATTGATGCCTGTGAGCTCCGTCATGTCCTTCCCAGCAGAGTCCCCCGTTTTCCCATCCTCAGGCGGCCGGAAGAACTTGCGAGCGAGGACTGGATCGAGCTCTGTCATACAGATCTCCATGGTGTATGACGATGACGATTCATTGTCACGGAGGTAAGGTAGGTCAGAATCATCACTAGCTGTGAAAACATGCCAACAATGAGAAGAAGATTTGGAAGGCATGATTGAAGCTTTTCTGTAGCAGAGATTTGCGGGGATGGTCTCTTCCAAATACATAACTTCATCTTTGAAGCTAGTATGAGGGAAAGGCTGAGACTTTGGGAAGATGAAGCTGCCTCTGGTGTAGCGGCAAGAGCAGAGGGTGAGGCCTAAGTGATGCTGAGCATAGTAGATCAAGGGACGGATGGATTTGAGCAGTTGAGTGGTCCCACAAGTCTTGATGATGATCTTGGTTGGGTAGACAAAGAGGCTCGATTCTGATAACACATAAGCATCGAAGTAGGAGTTGCCGACCGCTGAAACTACAGTGCATTGAACAGCTTCAAGGACTTGTTGGAGTGATTCAAATTCAAGTTTCCTAAGACCCAGTTGGTGAAAAACTGGATCATCTCCAAAGAAATGGAGCTCCAAGCGCTTCTCAAACCCTTCAAAACCAGAAACAGCCATTGGCTTGAATGCGTAGTGCTATGTGGGAAACGAAGATGTAACAGAGTAAAACAGAGCAAAACGTAGGTTTTAGGAGGTGAAGGGATAAAGATGAGAGAGAAAAGTGTGATTGGAATGTAGAAGAGGAGGTGAGAGAAAAGATTGGGGTCAATGGGATTTATAGGTGTGTGAATAAGAATGAGAGTGAGTGTATAGGAAGTAGGGAGGGTTTAGAAGAGAGCATGCGGGTGACGGAACCAAGAATCATGATTGTAGGCATAATGAAGTGAATAGGATGATGATATACAACAGTTTCTTATGTTTTCTTTCTTTTTTGCTTTTTTTAAATATGAAATCTTCTCTTCCATCAGAGACAGCAATAGGAAACAGAATATATGCCCAAACACATCAATTGCTTGTTCCTTGTCCCTGCCTATTCTATGCATCCAAACTGTTGAGATGTTTGATCACGACTTGTGAATTTACAAAACCAACACTTAATTGAAATCGACTACACACATATCGTTTATCACTAAATTTGCAGTGGTCAAGCAAACACAGCAAGTTTATACTTTACTCTCTTTACCTTTCAAATGGAAAGTCGATTTAAAATCAATACAAAATATTTTTAAAAAAATTACAACAAGTTACTCTATTAATTACTCATCAATATTATAAATCAATTTATCCATTATATTGTTTGTAATGCATAAGACTCGTATTTATTTTCATGTTGATGGGAACAGACCTATCCCGTGTTGGGGAAAATTAGTCACCAAGTATATCCATGTCCTTGATGGAATATTTTTTTTACAGCAAGAACTTTATACCATCCAATGGTACAAGGATCTTCAATCTTGATTCTTAGTTTTGTCAACTTCCATAAAATATAAATTGTACAATTCTCTTAATAGATATGAAATCTTTATGTGTACATGTATCTATCTAAGATACCATAAATATCCAAAAACCCTATCTTTTCTTTACTTTTTCCCCGTTTATCCAAAGATTTTTAGATTAAGGACAGGGGGCCTATTTTGACTAGAGGACCTGGTTGACCTGTTGCAAGAAGATGACAGACATAATTGTAAGCCATATGGTAAACTTCTTTTCACAATCACAGAGGAAAATAAAATCCAGTATGTTTCCAAGGCATGAGTTACTGAAAGGAATTTGATTTAATCAGTCAAAATTCAAACATTCAACATAACTATCTGAATGATAGTTCAAATAAAGCAGAAACACATTCAACAAAACTATTCGAATGATACTTCAAATAAAGCAGAAACATAATCATAAACCGAGCTAGATGTTGTTCCGCAGGACAACAATTATAAACCAGGGCTAACTGTTGTCAGTTGTGCAAGACAATTATTAGCTTGCTATAGGTAATTAAACCTCTCAATTAGAGCTATATTACCAGCAATAGAGGTTATGAGCAGAGCACAGCATAGTTACTTTGCAATAAAAAAAGAAAAAAAGAATTATAAGTAAAGGATCCAATTGCTTAGGACTGCGTGTAATGTGTGCACCCCTTAATACTGAAATACTGATAATGGCTACTGCATAATGGAAAAGGAGAAAAAACAACTCAGCTGATGGAGACAGCCTTGTCTATTCCAAGGAGAGCAGGTGTTAAACGGACGTGCCCAAAATGCCATCCATTTTTTGAGTTAGAACGATAATTGTTATTATGCAGAAGAATATTTATTAAGAAAAAAACAATACAAAAGGAATCAGGCGTGGCAGAAAAATAATGAGAATATCCATGAATTGGGGGAGGCCCGTACGTGAAATGAAAAGCACTTGCATCATTTTTATTCTTCATGCAATTTCATGTTGCTAGGTGGCATTATCATTATATTTATTTATTTTAGTGGCTTGTTTTCTGTATTTACCAAGGCATGCATGCACTGTTGCTAACCATGTCAGATTTCAAATTTAAAAAAGGATTCTCTTTATCTTCCAAGTGATTAGTCCTCAAAAGTATAGGGGTTAGAAAGTAATCAAAGAACGCTTTATCATTATGTTACCCGGAAGATTTAACTTTTTTAGGTTGATAAGATCTTATGTTATAATACGAATACATATGATTCTAACTGCTAGACAGAGCATATTATATTGTCTTCTTTAACTAAACCCCAGCTCAAACATAACTCTACTCTAATTTGGTCAGCCATCAAGTTGATTTGGATCATAATGTTTAATTTAACAAGGCTAGGTTTATGAGGAAGGGGAACAGTAATTTTGAAGTAAAAGGGAGTAATTAGTGCTTTATCGTCTTTTAGAGGAAGTTTTGGCAGCTGGTCTGCCTACAGCTAAAACGACCTTCTCCATCATGTTTGTAATCTTCTTGGCTTTCAATTTAAGAGTATAGTCAAGATTATATTAATAATTCTACACAATCAACATTGGAGAAGCTTCCCCTTTTTCAATATAGATGAGTGGACGTAATTATTTGAAAAAGAAAGAGCTAGGTAGAAGACTAACCAAATGGTAGAAGGGGGACTGAATAAACTACATTTTGGGGTAGAAAAGATGGGAGAGCAATGATGAAAATTTGTGAGTTCAGAATCAAATTTTGCAGTTTTAAGAGGTAGAAATGATGCAGAATGTATGGCGTCATGAATAAATCTGATGGGTGTGGCTGGCAACCTCCATTATGGCCACAATCCACCTCTTTGTGATGCACGCGCACCACCAAACTCAAACACTATCTCCTAAGCCACACTTTTGCTATCTTACTCTCACACGCAAGCCAACACTAGCATACCAACACAGGCACACACAAACACTCGCACTATTTGCAAATTAAACTCTTTCCCTTTATCTTCCGCACTCATCACAAAGGAAAAATAAAAAATGGTCAACCACTTTGCAGAATCAAATCTCACTTAAAAAGTCTCAAACAACAAACTCTTAACGAAATCCCAATTCTCACCTTTTCACATCAAAAGTATCAAGCCAAAATCTTGCTTTCTTACATTAATTGTTGGGTATTTTGAAGAGATAAAGAAATGGATTTTAGGAATTGAAATCCAAAGCTCTGGTCCCACTAAAAGTGGTCACCTTTCTAAAACCAACAAGCCTGAAAGCCACGTCCTCCTCCTCACTCCGTAGTTTAAATCATAATAATAATGCAACCACAAACCATGATTGGTCCCACTATGCGCCCCCCGACAACCACCGTGGACGACCCCACAAGAATACACATCATCTAGCATGTGTTCCCAACTTCATGGCACACTAGGACCCATCTTTGTTTGAAAACGTAACTAGATTTGAGGGACATGTTGTCCCCACGCAGCCCTTAGCTGCGAGACAATAGCAATAGTTGGTAAGGAGTGAAGCGGGATTTAGCCGCCATACTTGCTCCCACGCGCATCAATAGTTTGGCACACATGTGCAATTTGGCGTATTTGGGTCAGTAAGGAAAAATTTTTTAGTGTGCACTATGAACACCCCAGGAGTGCTACTGTACCATGCGCACAACCCCAAAAAAGGCAAAATGCTAGGATTGGAGCCCACCATGGCTGCAGCTCTAGTTTGGGAAAAAGGGTTCCTTATCATGTTTTTAATACGAGTTAGTGCTTACAAGCCATCAAGATTTTGGCTTCATTTGATATGTCCTTCTCAAGTTTGTCAGAGTCAGAAGTGCCTGTGGCTAATGGCTTTGTTAAATCAAATGGATGTGATCTGATGTGTCCTAGTCTTTTTTTATTTGCTTTTCTTACTCCTTAAAAGATAATGAGCAGTGCAACACAAACAGGACTTTAATCTCGTGCACTTAGTGATGGTAGCTATTGGAGGAAAATGAACAAACATGTGGTGGGCAAAAGACCCCCTCATTATGTATCTTCTTCATATTTAATTCTATTTACGGGACTCGGGTATTATTTGATTGGAAGACTTGAATATAGCGAGCATGTATAATCTAAAGAATCTTTATGATTATACAGACACGCTTGATAAAGGAAATCTCAGAAGGGGGATGAACCATTCTTTATGTTTCTTCATCAATACATGACTTCACAAGGGTATTATTAGTTAGTAATCTAAAATCTAAAACTATAATAAAAAGATGCTCCCGTGAGAATGATTCTTCATCGTTGTGCCAATATTTTTTGAAGCAAACAAGACCCATTTTAAAACTTTTAAGTGGCCAATCTCTTTGGAAGTCCCCACAACCACAAAAACAAATACGGAGATCTAGAGAGAAACAGAGGTACCTCTCAAGCCTCAAGGTGACCAAATAATTTGAGTTTCCTAGCAATGTTCAACGTGGATGCCTCGAGCCCTGCCAATGCCACAGCTAAATCTATCTCGAAAGATGGAGATACAGTGAGGAAGAAAGAAACAGCAAATTTCATATGATGATATACTCAGAACATCATTTCTGTCATGCCTTTGCCCCTAGTTCTTCTCTCACACTTCCAATACAAACAGACTCTCTCTCTCTCTCTCTCTCTCTGTGCCTGCAAAATTCGAATTTATCTTGAATATTGATTGCTCCACGCAAGCATCATTCTGGTGCGTGACCTTGCGTTTGCAGACTTTTTCATTCACCTTTGCCTTGCAAGAATGCTACCCACAGAATTGAAAATTCCCACCCCGATCATGCCCACTAACAGCCCACCCACTAACGCTAACTCGCTTCACACTCTTCAGTTTGGCACCACATTCTATGCTCAGATGAGCATCAACGCTCATATTGATCATGTTCTACAAAAATTTTCACAATAATTTTTTATTTTAATTAATACAAAATTTATAATAAAGATAATCTTACAGAAATTTTTTTAAAAAATAAATTTATCATAGAACAATTAAATTTATATCATTTAAATTACATTTTTGGTGGTTTAGATTTTTCTACAACCATAAGTACCAAGCACTAAAGGGGTGTTTTTGGTTCATAAAAAACATTTTTTAAAAGTAATTTTACACAAACTAACAAGTGTTGGGGGCAGTGGTTAGCGGCTGACACTCCGAAGGTGAGAACCTGGGAGCACACTTGTAAGTAGAGAGTGGTACCCATCTTGGCACAAAGTGCTATAGGATGCGTTCCACACAACCTCGACTCCGAATTAATCGGTTGCTTGGGTTTACCTGATCCAGTGGAAGGTTAGGGCCCAGAAAAAGCACCGGATACCGGGGGATGGGGGGCCAAAGGCCCTAATATCACCTTAGATCACCAAAAAAAAAAGTAATTTACACAAAGGTAAAAAAATTTTAAGATGCTTATTTCGTATATTGTAAAATTACTTTTAAAATCATAGTTTGATTCCACCTAAATACTTCTTAAACGAAGACTATTTTGATGCAAAATTTATCATCAATTCACCATGATATTCTGCGTTTTTATTAAGAATTATTCTTAAATATAAAAAATCTTGGTAATGTAAAAAAATCTGCAAATATATTGAACTCAGTTGAATAATATTAATTATAATTATAAATAAACATACATTAAGCTGCCCCTTTTTAATAAAGATAACATATGTTCTTAATTAGCTATCGTATCTTTTTCTAGCCATCTATTTCAACAATATATCAAACTTTATCGGAACCCATTGGCTTGGTATGAGCTTTGCCACCTTTAAACGGGCTACATCTTGCGTGTTGCGGGGTTGTCTGTATCTGCCATAGATAAGTATTTATGAGCATCTTCATATAAATCAAAACAAAATTTTCCTATCATATCCATCTCGTATTTCGTAAATTATTATTGAAAAGTTATTTTTAAGCTACTCCAACCAAACTTTAGTCTTGGATTCAGTTAAGATTTAAAGAAAGGATCAACTTTTTTTATATGGGGAGATTTATAAATTTATCATGTTTCATATGTATTTGAACACGTAAACCCATCTATTGGACTAGCCTGAAATCCATGTTTGCATTATAATAAGTTGATTATTGGGTACTTGAACTTTATTTTACCCTTTTGTTTTAAACATTTTCATGCGAGAATCATAGAGGCAAACACGAAGAGAAGAAGAGAAGGCAAGGCTCCTAAGAGTTGGTTATTGGTAAATTGACTTGTGAACTTGGAGCCTTTAGCTGGGGCCAAGTGCAATAGGAATACTTGGAACTATTTATGGTGTGAATGGGATTTATTGAGGAAATTGTGCTTTGATACAACCTTATTTGAGACATCTTCAAGTACTAAATGTGGATACCTTTTTTAGCGAGAATTTGCGAGAATTTGAAATTTATTGTTATATTGTAAATGATTAGTCTATTCTAGTAGATCCAATACAACTTTATTGGTAGGAATTTTGATCTCTATCATGGTAAGATTTT
>NW_021637727.1:0-40535 GCF_004799145.2 Neltuma alba
AAGCCTCTCTTGTTTGGAACAAATGCGATAGACGAAAAGGAGAAGGAAGAAGTATCATGTCGTATTCGGGATTTGGGAAGGAATCAGGGCCCTCTGTGCCACCCAAATCACAACCAGCCTTTGGTCATACTAACACTTTCCTCCGTCCGCCGTCTTCTTCTCTCGCAACTCCAGCTTCTCCATATGCCACTTCGCCGTCACCTCCTAGACACAGGTATTTCGTTAATTCCATTACTTTTTCCTTGTCTTCCTGAAATATTCAAGACCGTTTCATCTTGGATTCGACTAATTCTCCGTCAGTTTTTGGGAAAACCCAGTTGAAATCGAGAATCTTTTTTTTCTTCTTCCCGAATTATTGAAAAACATTAGGCGGTGATAGAGTTTGCACGTTGAATAGGGACACAGTAGGAAATTTGAGGATTTTGTTTCGTGACTTCTCGTTTTAGTACTGACATGATGTCGATTCTGAGAAGCTCCCTAATTTCATTTTACTTCAAGAGATTGTGATTCCGGCAACGGTTTATGTAGGGATCACTCTTTGTTGTATGTTGCAAGCATTGTCGTGAAAGCTCAAGTTGAAGTCCATATATTAACAAGTATTATAGTATATGATCAGGTCTTTTTCCTTAGCAGTTGCTTTATTTTCCGAAAGAACGATTCTTTGTTCCTTCTTTGACCAAATCCTCTTAGAGTGGATATAATTTGTTACTAAATGTTGCGTTGCTGATAGTACTTATTGTCTTTATATCCACTGAGTCTTCTGGTTTCAGTGCTGGGAAGAAACTATTTTATAGAGATTTGGATGCCCCTGCTCCTGAAAATCTGGCAGCAATTACAACACTTGCTGCCTCGCGGGATTCCACCACTGGCATTACAGCCAGAGTTTCTAGATCTCAAAACCCAGAAAAACCAGATCTCCTCCCTTACCATATGCAGGCAATGATGCATCCAAGTACCCCGGTCAAGCTGTTCTGAGAAAGTGAGATCATTTTATCTTCATTATTTTTCTCTATATTATGTATCTGGGGTTTTTTCCTTCAATTTTTTGCTTAATTTAAATCTGAACTCAGTTGTCGATTGTGTAGACTGATAGGCTGTTTCCTTAAGTATGAAAAGGAAAGGAAATGAGGATGTGATTGGAAAATGATCCCTGCGCCTAATTACAATGATAAACAATGTCAAAAATGATAGGTGCTCTGTGTGTGCCGCGTGCATCACATATCTTGTTTTATATGCAATAGAAAGGTTTCCATTCCCCTCTGTGTGCTAAACTGGCCTTGAAAATATACCAATCCAGGTTTTGAAATGCCAACGCTAATGCACTATTGCCTGTATTTTCAATACATATTAATAACCATGCTAATCACTTCACAATTTCTTGAATTCAAGTTTATATTATATTGATTTGACTGACGTAAGTGGTTCAAGGTAAGCAGGCTTGATTGCCTATTCCCTTTGGTAATCCTGACATCTGGAGAATCTTGTAGTAAGTAATTTTTACACATGTAATGTGCTATTAGTATGTGTATAAATCTGTCATACATGCGAAAAGAAAAAAGATGAAGAGGTATTGTCACTAATGTTTATTATCTGTTGAGGTCTGTTCTCTGTATGCCTACTTTCTGTACAATTTGGCATGTGGGGTATTATTGGGATGGGAGATAGTTTGTCGTATTGTCTTCAAGCCATTTTGTACTTACAGTCTGCTGCTCATATACTTTAAGCTCTTGGCTCTTGTGTTCCCCAAAAATGACTTTGGTTGATGACTTTATCTCATTTGCCTTTCTAATTTATTTGAGGCTTTAACTTCTGCTTTACTTGCTGATTGCAGCAGCACCTCAAATTTGCTTACTGATGGCCATAGTCAGTCACTGCATCTGAAATCACAATCAACTCCTTTGGTACCTGTAGGCTATCAACCTGTTCGGAGTTTTCGGCCTTCTGTTGCTCTTCAACAGTAAGTTTTAGGTTTTCTATTTCATCTCCTTGCATTCACTGTATTTTTGTCGTTTATGTGTGTACACTTGTATATGATTTACAAAGTTAATATTGAAATCTTGTATTGTTGAAATTGAAGTCTTGTCTTGTATTTAGGCACTATCGTTGTGCAGTAAATTGTCAAAAGATGCTTCTGTAATATTTTGCTTGTGCTTCATGAGCACTTATTCTGTATGCTGAAATGCTCTCGCTTTCCATAGCTTGTTAAACCTTGTTTTGCCATTATTACTCCTGTTGAAATATGGCAATTCTCAATGCCCTGGTCAATATTGTATTTGCATGATCTAGGAAAAACATTGAGTTCAGTTGATGATTGTTGAAATCTTCCTTTGAGTGAAAGAAAGGGAGATAAGACAGGATGAATGGGATTAATTATCAACTTTGGTGAGTTCCCTGTGCGTCTATTCATTTTAATAAATCTAAGTTACTATGGGGACTAGATGGTATGAGATGCCACCATATGGGGTTGACTGGTGTGGTATGTAAGGATAATCTTTCTTTTAAGGGTGGGTTCTCCACGGACAGTGGGGTCCCTATAATAAATGAAGAATAATACAATACAATAAACACAAGGCCAGTTCACTAATGTGTCAGCCAATATCTATCCCACCCATCACACTATTATAACACTGCCCCTCAAGTTGAAGATTATAGAAGCTTCAGTTTGTTGCGAATAAAAACAAAGTAGACACTAAAGAAAACCACAATTAGGCACCTAGACACTTGCATCATGATTCAAGAACTTCAGCAGTTACCAATTCCTCTAACATTGTTCGCCTCTCTGAAACAACTTTGAAAATTCGTGAACATGCTTACTGTAGGTGGCTCTGACATGCTTCTATCTGTTCTACTTGGCCATGTTGTCCAACTCACTTGCAGATCTGTTATAAGCTTTCAATTTACTTCCCTTGGGTAGTCCCCCCAGCCTATGATACTGGGTTACAGAGTGAGACAAAATGTTGAAGAATTATGTGTTTATTTTTGTTCAAGGATATTGTAGTTTATTACTGTCTAGGAGTTGTTTGATTATCTCTTAAGATTATTAGATAAGCCAGAGGGAAACAGGAATTTTGCATTATTGCCTCATATGGAGGATGTAAGGATAGACTCTAAATAGCTGGATTTTTTTTAGAAGGCAAGTGAAAGATTAGAATCAGTTTCTTTGGCTACCTATATTGCCTACTAGTCTCAGATCATTTATCAATGACTCCTTTTCATGGTTCAAGCTGATGTCAGGGTTTTATGTTCTTTGTGAATCATCTTACTGAACTATTAAGAAAAGTGGGGAAACCCTTGTTTCAGGCTCCTTTCATTTTACAAGACTAAATATGCAAGCGCTGAGGAGGAATGTTGTACTAAATTGGTCTAAAGATAGTCCTATTTATTGTTGACTTAAATATTGTCTCAAGTTGTTTATAAACTTATATAGGCTGCCTGCCATTTGCTGGCTTTCTTGCATGGACAATGCTTTCTTACTACCTCGGATGTCTTAAATGCCTTCCATGTTCTTTTCCTGAAGTTATTCTTGTTATGTATGTAGGCCAGCTGTAGCTTCCGGTACATTGGGTAACCTGGCCAGTCTATCAGGCAGTTATACCAGCTCACCGGAACATCAGGTCCAATCCTTGGTCTCAACCCAGGTTGTTTCTCATAATCCTCGGGGTTTTGTGAGTGAAGTTAATGGCTATCAAGTCAGAACTAGGTCCCCTCCTTTGCCATTAGTCAAATCTAACGAAGTTTTGCAGCATAATTATACTGTTGCTCAGAAAGATTTGATGAGGTAAATCACATTATTTTTTGTGATCCTACATGGTTCTTATTTATAACTTGCATAAGTTGTCAGAGTTCTAAATGTATCTGAGTTATGTAGAGTTATGACCCCAGTGCATTTGATCTTTAATCTAGATTCCCTATAGCAGTATGAAATCCTAAAGAATATTCACATGCTTGTAAATTCCTAGGAAGCATTTAATTATATGCGGATCCGAAGGTGTGAATAATAAATTTCAATTTATTTAAGGCGCTTTCATAAGCGTTTGGTTACATGTTGGAGTGCTATCAGTATCTATAGGTTGGATTGAAATGGACTTGTTGTCTGACAAGGTCATTTGTGCTGAAAGAGGAGGTATAAAGAATTTTTGAGTTAAAACCTCCTTACCAGATGTGTTTTTTAGATGTGACCAATGTACATCAATGAAGACTCTATTGGCTTCATTAAAAGTCACAGATGCTATTATTAAAAAAATTGTTGCAGATATATCGTAAAGGCCCTGAACTATCAAGATAGTTTGTGAGAGAGAATTTATACACAGGAACATTGTGGCTACCTTATGAGAACTATCAAGCTCATGAGAGTTGGTGTTTAAAGGAAAATGATAAGATTGACTTTCTTGAGTTGCAATGCTTTTTAGCATACATTATTATTTATATCTCACTTGAAAGAATAAAACAGCATGTACATATAGATAACCTGTTCTCTGGTTTCCATTTCAGGCCTTCATCTCCTCCTAATTTGGGAAATACGTCTAGCATTATAAGGAGTGGCCCTCACGCACAAGTCTATAAAAAATCTTCACCACCTGCTACAGTTTCCGAAGCTGCATTAAACAGCTCCATCAGTTCCTCTACTCCTAAAAGAACAAGATCACCTCCTCGAATATCTTCAAGTGATAAAACTCTTGAAGGAAAAATCAACTCCTCAAATGACAATTCTGAACGGTAAGTTATTAGGTACATTGGTGCCATCGTTTTTCACTATGGAGGTTCTTTGTCATCACATTATGTCTTTGATGGTCTTCATTCTTATTGTTTCTTTTAGCGAAATGTTAGCCAAGGCAAAGCGTTTAGCTCGGTTCAAGGTGGATCTAGGCAAATCTGAGCAGAGTGATTCTGATACTGCAGACAGGAAGGCTTCTGCAAGTAGAAATGAACAATCTCTGTCAGAGGAAAAATATGATGGTGGCCATTCTATACAACCAACTGTCAATGTTGCTAATGGCCATGCTTTGTCTGATTCTGAAGGCCTCAAGACGTCCAACATAATTATTGGCTTATGTCCAGATATGTGTCCTGGTATATTTCTCAGGTTTTAAATCTAAAAGAAAATTTGTTAGAACTTCTATATTTTGGTTCTATCTGATATTCTTTTTTTTTTTTTTTATAGAAACTGTATATCCATTAATCACAAAAGTTTCTATCTCATATACCCAGTCTGCAAATGAAACAATTTCATGCTGTTAAAGTCTTTTTCTAATTTGTTGTTAGAAAGATCATATTGGAGAGAGTAGTTCATTTTGTCGAAAGCCAACAAGTGTACTATTTTCTGGGGAAAAGAAGGGAATGTTTTTTTTTTTTATTTGTTCATTTTTCAGAGTCAGAGAGGGCAGAGCGTGAAAGGAAAGGGGATCTTGATCAGTATGAACGAGTGGATGGGATAGAAATGTAACCAGCAGAGTTCTTGCAGTTAAGAAGGTAATTATCATGTAACTGTCATTTTCTATGAAGCACTCATTGCTCTTTTTGGGAGGTTATTATAAATATTCTTTAATAATATTCATTAATGGGGTGAAACATGGCAGTATAATAGGACAGCAGAGAGGGAAGCAAGCTTGATTCGGCCTATGCCTGTTCTTCAGAAAACAATTGATTACCTGCTTGATTTGCTAGATCAGCCGTATGATGAAAGGTTTCTTGGCATGTATAACTTCTTGTGGGACCGGATGAGGGCAATTAGGATGGACCTGAGGATGCAGCACATTTTCAACCAAGGGGCTATAGCTATGTTGGAACAAATGGTGCTTTCTTCTTTGAATAATGTTAATGCCTTTTTGTTGCATACATGTCCATTAGTCTTTGGTTCTAGTGGCAATTAATATGTTAGACTGCAGTTTAAAGATCATGGGTTCAATATCCATTAGGTGTACTGCGTAGTAACAGAATAAGTCATTCACATCTTGTAAAATGACCAATCAAATTATAGCAGCACATAATGCTCATGGATTTTGTGGGAGAGGCTAGTTGTGGACTATGAAATTACTCTTCTATTATCAGTCTAAGCTACTTATTCTAAATCATGCTTATATTTGTTTGATTTGGCTTCAAAATTGATTCCTCATCCTGGGTGAGGTTTATTTTCCTCTTGGTTCTATACAGCTTTTGTGTTTCTGGGGTCTCAGAGATTGTTCCTGAGTCTCTGTTTGTTGCACCAATTCTGGACCTTGTATTATTTTCTTCTAACGTGCAAATATTGTGTTGGCCAAAAAATCTTGTGCAAATCCTGGTCTTTTTTCTGAATTGTGATGAAGTTTCTTCTTTTGACGTAGTTCTGCTTGGGGCGCTTATGGGTTTTTATAATTTAAGATAACGTCTGCTGCAAAAAGCATTCATTTATTGGAAATTCTGCTAGCTTAGTCAAGAAATGCATCTGTTAGGTGGTATATAAATGAAGCATATTTGATTTTAAATATTAATGAAGCTGCTGGTTGCTCTGATTTCAGATAAGATTACACATAGTTGCAATGCATGAATTATGTGAATACACAAAAGGGGAGGGCTTTTCAGAAGGATTTGATGCTCACCTGAACATTGAACAGATGAACAAAACTTCAGTAGACTTGTTTCAGATGTATGATGATCACAGAAAGAAGGGAATAAATGTGCCAACAGAGAAGGAGTTTCGAGGCTATTATGCTCTCCTTAAATTGGACAAGCATCCTGGTTATAAAGTAAGTGATCTGTATAGTAAATCATCTTTAAGGTTTCTATATGATAATAGATAGATTGGTGAAAACTAGTTCTGCTAGGTTGAACCGGCAGAGCTCTCTCTTGATCTTGCTAAGATGACTCCTGAGACCAGGCAGACTCCAGAAGTTCTGTTTGCCCGCAAAGTAGCAAGGTTGTAATTTCCACCGAAGTTAATTTACTTGGCTATTATGTTTCCAGTCTGATCATTATTTTTCCTTTGCCTGTGCAGGGCTTGCCGAACTGGTAATTTTATTGCCTTCTTTCGGCTTGCTAGAAAGGCAAGTTATCTTCAAGCGTGTCTAATGCATGCTCACTTTGCAAAGGTATGTATCATTGTTACTTTTTGTGTTTAGTGAATTGCATAATGTGTTATGGGGCTCAAAACAAACCATGAACCTAGGGTAATATTTGTAGACTCTGCATGCACTTCCCTAACTTAAGTGGATGAATACATACAGGTGCTCTTGGAAAGTGCTACTTAATTGAAGGCAAGCTAGTGCATTTTCTTTTTCTAGGATGAGACGTATATGGTTTATTTGCTCTATGAAATTAATCATTTGATGCATGAAAAACAAACTATACTTAATTACCAAAAGAAATACTAAGCATGAACCCCCCCCCCAACAAAAAAAGCAACAAAAAAACCCAGTTAAGTTCATTGATTTCACTTTTTGCATTGTCTAAATAACTGTTATTTAATTTTCTCTTATGGTGAATCAAACTCATTTTTTTTATATGCTTTGTCATCTTCACCAGTTGCGTACCCAGGCACTTGGTTCTTTACATGCTGGTTTGCAAAATAACCAAGGTCTCCCTGTTTCGCATGTTGCTAACTGGCTTGCTATGGAGGTAATTTTCTTGCTTTGACTTGGAGAAATGCTTTTTCTCTTCATTCTTTCCTTTTGTCTTGAGGAGGGCATTGGGTGGAAGGATTTCCGACGTCGTCTTACATGTGGATTTGTCACCAAACATAGGATGAGGACATAGACGGCCTGCTAGAGTATCATGGGTTCTTGGTGAAAACATTTGAAGAACCATATATGGTGAGGGAAGGGCCATTTCTCAATATTGATAATGATTATCCCACCAAGTGTTCCAAACTAGTTCACAAGAAAAGGTCAGAAACGATAATAGAAGATGTTTCACACCCTCAGATCAAGTTGTATTGCCACCTGTTGAGACAACAAACAAGATCCAGATACAGAAGAAGTATGAGAATGAGCAACAATCTGTCAAAGAAGTTAGTTCAATTGAGAAGGTTGATGAAGAAATGGCCGACTCTGAAGCTATTTTGTCCCCAAAGGATGGTAGATCTGGAAGGAAATTTCAGGAAATGCCCATTGCAGTTGAACATAGTGAAACTGATCATAGTTTTACTATGCCTTTTTCGTCACCAATTGGCTTCTTTAATCGTGGTATACCTGAACCACAGCCAACCAGATCTGTACTTACTAAGCGTACTAACTCTGATGCTATATTCACAAGCTCTCCTAAGAGAATCTTTCATTCAGAGCTGGATGGAAGGCTCCTTGAGAGTGTGACAAAACTGTCTCCATCAGAAAGTTCAAGAGGATATGGCTTTCATTTTTCTGTGGCTGATACTGTGCCCCAAGGTGCATCTCAAGATGAACCTCTACTCGTTAACCAAGTAAACGAAGATGAAATTGACGAAGCTGAAGAAAATGATCTAGATGAAGAAATTTCTGCAGCTAAGCTCAAGCTATTCTTAAGGTTTTCTAGCCTTGTTTTGTTGCCTATTTTTTTGTTACCTAACTTGCATTTGTTATGTTTGTTACTTGTTTGAAGTCAATCTATTTTATATGTCTACCCTGTCAGGTTATGGAAGAGACGGACGTCAAAGTTGAGGATGCTACGTGAACAAAGGGAATTTGCAGCAAATGCTGCATTGGAGTCGTTGTCACTGGGACCACCTATACGACATTACATTGGTGTAAGATTGCTAAGCGTGAATTTAAACCAATTCTGCTGTGCATTTTCTTTTTACATTAGCTGCAGGGTTAGTGAGAGTTTTCTTGTAGGGCTGATTATGATTTAGTGACCCCTTTATTGGCACTTTTCCCCTCTTTATTTTTGCTCCAATTTATGTTTGTGTATATATATAACTTTTACATAACTATCAAGACCTTTACCGATCCTTAACTTAGTATAATGTACTGACTTCCTTATCTTTTTTACTCTCTATGTAGCAACCAAGCAACTTTGACAAGTTTGACGTTGATGAAGCCGTGAGAGAGAGATACGAAAAGCAGGAAAAGTCCTGGGCAAGACTTAATATTTCAGAAATGGCCGGTGACATACTACGAAGAAGAAACTCAGGTGTCAAATGTTTGTGCTGGAAAATTATCCTCTGTTCTCAGGCGGACAAAGGACTTAAAATGGGTGCAGCAGGCTCGTGGTTGATCTCAAAGCTCATGCCTTCCTGTGACGAGGATGTGGTTATTTTCTTCCTGGCCTGACAATATGGAAGAAATGGGTTCCTGGGCAATGTGGTGCTGATCCTATTTGCTGCTTCTCTGTAATTAGGGACACATCTTTCTGTGTGGAGATGAAACAGTATCTGGGGCAAGTGCAGTTTTATTTCTTGTATCTGAGAGCATCCCATGGAAACTTCAAAGAGTTCAACTCCATAATATTCTCACGTCAATTCCCACTGGTGCTCACTTACCCCTTCTGATCTTATGTGGTTCATATGATAAAGGATTTTCTCCTGTTATAATTAATGAACTGGGCCTTGATGATATTGATAAATCCCGCGTTAGTGGCTTTCTGCTTTGTCTTCCCTATTGAGAATCAACAGATAGAACACTTGGGTGGATTTTTCAGTGACAGACGATTAAGAGAGGGGCTGGAGTGGCTGGCAGGAGAGTCACCCTTGCAGCCCGCCCTACAGTATGTGAGAGTGCGAGAACTTGTTCATACCTATCATAGTTCCTTGTTGAGGGTACTGTGTAGCTCCAATAACTCGAGGTTGGGTCCTACTGACTGTATCTCAGTGTTCAATGAAGCTTTAGATCGATCATTACAGGAGATTGTTGCTGCTGCTAATGCAAATCCTGCTGGTTGGCCGTGTCCTGAGATTGGTATGCTTGACCAGTCTAGTTATGAGGATATATTGCTGAAAAACTACTTGCCACCATCAGGTTGGAGCTCCAATCCAAAAATAGGACAAATCATCAGGGCTTTCCAAGATTGCAAGCTCCCCTCGTTTGGTGATGATCTATCCTGGTTGGCCGTTGGCTCTAAAGCAAAACATGACATTGAGAACCTCAGGTTAAGGCTTGAAAGTAGCTTGATTCATTACCTGACCGATACTAGTAAGATCATGGGAGTCCCATTGGCAACAAAAGAGGCACATGTCATGCTGCAGTCATGTGCTAGACTCGAGCTTTGCGGCTCAAATTACCATATAGTTCCGCAGTGGACCATGATCTTCCGTCGAATCTTCAATTGGAGATTGATGAGTTTATCCAGTGGCGAAGTCTCTTCAGCTTACATATCAGAACAGACTCGCGTTTCTCCTCCGAGTTCAGATATGGATGTGAACTTTGAAGCTAATTCGCCTTCATTATTTTATCAAAGTGCGTCTTTGGATGAGATAATTGAAGTTGGATGTGGCTCTCCTATCCTCATGAAGAGTCAATCAAGGCCTCTTCAACTTTCACAGAACACAGATGATGTGATGAATGAAACTGTTAGCCCAGGTGATTTGAGGGATTCTGCAATGGATGAACTGCCCAGCGTTGATAACACAGTTTCCTCACATGGATTAGACAATGCTAGAAGTGAAGTCCTAACAAATGGCAAAGCAAACAGCGAAGCTGAGAAGTTAAGCAGACTACTGGAGCAGTGCAATTTGCTGCAGAATGTCATAGATGAGAAGCTTTCTCTGTACTTCTGATCTGCTTAATGATTTTGTGATGCTTGTATTTTACATTACGCTGGACCAATATATAGAGGGAATTGCGTCAAAAGAAGAAAAAAGAGGGAGGATAAGAATATATGTTAACCCAAAGCGTGTTTTTAGGCAGTTTTGTCCAGAAAATGAGAATATCATGTTTATCTACCCTCCTGTCTGTCTCAACTCATGTACAAAATGCAACTATAATACAAATGATAACCACTAATTCTTGATCGACATAAACCTGAATTTAGATGAATTTAGTAGTGTTTGGATTAGTTTTTTAAAAGTGATTTTCCAGTATATAGGTAAGTAGGTGACAAGGGTTTTGTCTTGATCAGTATAAAATCATTTTGTTTAGCTGCTTTTGAAGTGTGCCAAAATAAGCAGCATACGGCATTCAGAATCCATGGCTACTCCTGGGTTGGGGAGCCAAGGTTTGTAGCTTGTACGAGAATGAAAACTCCAAAGGAGTTAAAAAAACGAAGCCAAGGTAAATGCTCGCTAATCTTATGCGGGAAATGAAGCAAGAATTGGATCAACGAATCACTAATTCAACTGTCAAATCATTAGTTGAAGCGACTAATTAAATCATATGAGACGACGCTTGTTTGATATCCACTGATCTAGTTTCATCGCTTCGCTGAGATTATGCGTATCTATAAATCATTGATTATATGCAAATTGGAGCGGACTTTTCGAAATAACCGCAATATACACAGGTGACAAGTATAATTTTGTCAGATGTATTGATGATGATTCATTTAACAAGGCATTTCAGAGCTGCACAGATTTGTGAGAGAGAGAGAGAGAGAGATTAATTCCTTAATTCCATACTGCTTCTATACTATTACAAGTAATTTTTTTAATCCCGTTTAACAAACTGATAATGTAAAAGAACTTATTTATTGTCAACACTGAGAATTCAACATTTTGGAAGGCCACAAGGCATCAATGAATCTAGTAGAGAGACGTGGAAAAAAAATATCCAAAATGTGTTGGATTGAAAACTTGATTCCTTCACCTACCCAAGGAAAGGAAAATTAATAATTCGGCATTTTACATGGAATTGATCTTGCAATGCAAATAAAAAACGCAGATATTGTTCTGATTCACACAACAATGGAGCCGATCCAGCATCTGCACTGAGAGAACATGGATCTGCTTTGGATGCTAAAAAAAGGCAGTTCTGCCGACCCAGTTTGCCACCTTGTGTGTTTGAGTTTCCTCAGTTTGTAAGCACCCAGTGTGCTGCATAAGTTCCTTTTCCCGGAAAATCTCTAAGCAATTTCTACATGTTTTGTTATCAAGTCCTCCAATGAAAACATCCCAAGTAATATTATTACAGCTCAGCATCACGTGAATCATTTTTTTCGCCAAAAGAGGACTTGGATTTAATATTTTCATTGGAGAACTCAATATGAAACATGTCAAATTCTTTACCTTGATCTGACCCTTCCTCCTTAATCCCGAATTGTCTTTAGGTTCCCTCTCAATGTTAAAATCTGGAGGGGCAGAGCCATCCCAGGAAACTGGCTTTGTGTGCTTCTCATGTGGTTCTATAATCTGAAATAGAAAAAAATTAACATTGACCAGTTCAGCTTTCTACATTCCAAAATGGAAGCCTTCAGCTGCCTAAGATATGCTCCTCAAAGCAGGAACCTTCAGTTGCCTAAAAAATAAAAATAGAGTCAGCATTTTTCTTGGTAAAAGGCAACAAATATATTGAATTAAAACTGAAGCTTACATAAGATAAGCCATTCATATAACTTTTTATTCTTGGAAATGAATGGATCGTATTACAAGTAGAAATGGTCTTCCAAAGAGGGCAAGATCACTTTTGACAGCATAGCAGCTCTAATACCTATATTTGAGTCAATGGAAGAATCAAGCCACCATTTGAAACTTGCAATATGACTCATATGGAGCCAGTAAATATACAACAGTAATTCAAAAGAGTAAAACAGAATGAAGAAACCTACCACGTGGGAGAAATTACAACAAAACTTGATGAAGCTTCCATAAAGCCTCTCTTCAATCACTGTAAATGGAAAGGGAAGGACTTAGTGTTGGGGATATTGTAATAAACTAGTTCTGAGCCCTTACTCAACCAATCTAAGTTTTGAACTGAAGTGGTCACCGACACTTATACTAGGGATCATAATCAGAAGACACCAAAAAAACAAAAAAAGGCACTAACCTCTTCAACCGGTCTTTGGCATGATGGAGATGGGACAATTATAGCTGGGCTTCTCATTGAACTACGTTCTGACAGCACTGTTGATCAGAGAGCTCACTCCTCACAGAACAATAAACATCCGATGAAGTGGTAGTAGATACTTCAGAAGTTCCTCTCCTTGCCCGCGTTGCCGTACTAACATTAATATTATCTACTCCAACTCCAGACGTACCTGCCTAAATGATCAAAACAAATATTAGTGGGCATACAATATACAATAAATGCACGATAGCAAATTACTAGCTTAGAATACCGACCCAGGAGAATTTTCACAATAAAAAGTCGTTTTCTTGCCATCTGTATTTTCTTAGGTGGTCAAAAATATTGATGGGCATACAAGATTTATTTAACATATTCATAAAAACCTATATGCAAGAATAAAAACATTAAAATTAAAAGAAGCCCTTGAATTGTTCAAGTAATCCATACATTAGATAGGCCTTTGATCTGAACTATGATAATTGTTATATCATCTGTTCGGTTTTCATGTTCCAACCATAGTTTATATGCCTCTCCAGCAATGGCAGCACATGCTTCACCAGGATCTGTGTAGCTTGCTGCCTACATTATAAAAGTATCAGAATTTATCAAGAGAAATTATGAAGGAGGTAACAACAAAGTACATAGCATTTCAACTATGAACTTTATATAATGACTACAAGCCAGGTTCCACTATACATAAGCACTACTGTGAGAAGAGAGCTTATCATGTAAGCTTTACTGGCTTAAGCATGGTCTAAAATAATATCCCCCAGCGATCCTTAATGAGAAACCTAAAGTTGCCAAAAACATTTGATTAGGGGAGGATATATCTATGCATCAATGTTTTCAAGCCTTTAATAGTGAGCCATTAACAAATGTCACAAGACTTCCACTGACAGCAGACAAGTCAAATTCAACTATTCAACTAATAAAAATTGGTCAACAGCATAAACTACTATCTCAACAAAAATACTTCGTAACTTGAAGACATTGAAAGGACCAAAAGAACTACCACGAAAACAAGTTGCATGCCGTACCATGTTAACAACAGTTTGGCTTGATAGGAACTCAAATATGCCATCACTTGCCACAATAAAGAAAAGATGATTAGGTGTCAGCCGAACCACTGACACTTCTGGAGTAGCAATGACACCAATAGTCTCTGCCAAACTATCCCCTAAACTCCTTGTAAATGCAGTTCCAGGATACATCCCATTTGGAACCCACAACCTTGGAGGATCGCTTCCCTGACTCTCTTCATCACCCCATGTTTGGACATCCGGATCCTTTAGCCCTTCCACCTGATCAACACTCAACACCCTTGCACCCAAAAGTTTCACTCTCTCATACTCATCTCTCCGAAACGGTGTCTGATCATTAGACAAGTTCTCAGCAACGATGCAATTCCCATCCTTTACTGCCAGCACCGCTCTGGAATCACCAACATTAGCAACATAAAGTGTGTCCCCAACAACAAGCACTGTGATTGCAGTAGTGCCACTCATAGAATCATCAATATCACTGTTGTGTAATTGGTAATTCGTTGCCAAGAATGCTGAAGTATAAGCTTTACCGGGGTCCTCCAACAATGCAGGGTCATTTGATAATGTTTCTATCAACCTATCCCTAACAAAATTCGAACACTGGCTACCACATTGACCATGCCCATCATAGACACCGAAAATGGAAAATGGACGTTTGGGTTACCTTGAATCTGTGTCCTAATACAGAAAGTATCCTGGTTTTCTTTATCAGGTGAATCAGGGTAGTATCCTTGCTGTGTGAGAAACGAGTATTCTAAAACGTAGTTGTGGGAAGGAACAGGAGCAAACTTCAATGAACTTTGAGTAAATTTGTGTTTCCTTTGGCGACGGCGAGGGCCGAGTCCGCGGCAGCTGCTAGTACCACCACACTCCGACGGCGGAATGTAGCCGCGACAACACTTGCCATGGACACAACCCATGTTTCAAAGGGAACCTCGAACGAGACAAATAATCCTCACCTAAGGCTTACAACACTGGTGGCTCATATATACAGGTAAGCTGATTCTGGGTAGGAAGAACCGGTAGGTGTTTCTGAAACTCAACATTCTTAGAAACATGAACAAACCCTAGACACGGAAATCAGGAAAGAATTACCATTTCGCGAAGAAAGCTGTCCTAACAGATTGAGATAAACACGGAATTGTTCGAAAAATTACGGAGAAATCAAACCCCAGAAGAAGCTAATCACTCGAGGATCAGAAAACCCTAAAGTAACCCCCCAAAAGAAGGCAATCCCAAAAAGAAAAGGACCTTTCGCATTAAGGAAAGTGGAGGTGGGGCAATCCAAAAAGAAAAGAAGAACCGTACTATTGCGTGGAGGCAGAGACAAGACCCAGGAATAAGAGGGAATCAAAGGAAGATGAAATTTTTTCCTTCAACAAGAACCAGAGGGAGAAAGAGACAGAGATATTGATTGGGATTGGGCGTGAATATGCGCATGGACGGGTGGGTTTGTCTCAGAAGGAAGACAAACCACAGGCCAAGAAAACACCCACCCCGCAAAAAAACAAAACTCAACGCAGAACAGTGGGCAAGGGAAGAGAAAAATGGACAGAGGAAATCGACAAATGGAAAAAGTTTTTTGTTTTTTCTTGCCAAAAGACCAGAAAAAGACAAGCACAAATTTCAAACGTATGGCGACAAAGGAATTAATTAATGGGTGATCAACTAATAATAGCAATGAGGTTGTTTGGGGCATTTTAATGACATCTCGAGGTCAATTACTATCGTTGGGTTTTTAAACTGTCGCCACGGCGTTGCAGGGCTGCAATGCGCACATGCGCTGATCACAGGTGCCCTTCACACCTTCCTTTGGGGTAAAAAAAGTCAATAATTTTTGAATTAAAAAGAATAAATTTATTTTGAAAGCTTTTACTTAAATACTTAAATAGGACATCTGAAAAAAATTTTTTGATGCAGACTTGTCATAAAAGATTTATTCCCTAACATTAAATTAATATTGATTGTTAGAATAATGATTAGTAACTTTTAACATTTTTAATGATAGAAAAAAAACTGTCATGGTTTTAAATTTTGCATCCAAACTATACTTTTAAGTGAAAACTTTTAAAATAAATTTATATTTTAATCTATAATTTTATTTTGAAAAGATGGTTAGACATTATAGAAACATTAATGGAAGCTAATTCCTTTCATAGTGCTCCTTTCAATTCTTTTCAATTACAAATAATTAAATTCAGTGGATTAAAAACTTGTATTAAAATTTGTTAAATGTAATAAATATCTTTAAAATGTATTTTAAATAATACAAAACTTACGCAAATTCACTCATAGATTTAGGAGTTCTAAGTTGCAAGTCTAGAAATTTGACTTATAAGTTTATATGTAAAATTTGAATAAAGGGTACCAATAAGCCTTGGTTTTAATGGTAGGATTAAACATAAGCTCTTGAATTTGAATCTGTCTAAAGGGGTGTTTGGAAGTACTAAAAAGTGCTTCTCAAAATCACTTTTCCTCAAAACAAGGCAAACTCCTCTATATATTTGCCTCGTATACCGTAAAAACATTTTTAAAATCATGGTTTGGTTTTCATCCAAACACCTCCTAAATACAGAAAATGCCTATAAAGAGCCTTTCCCAATTAAACATGATTTGGCTCAAATTTAATCCAATTAAATAGGCGTATCAAAAAAATTGAACAAGGGGTAGTTTTGTTTCTTGCATGTGTAAAAAATGATACTCCTCCGGTCCTAATTATAAGACCCAATTGACTTATTTGAGGAGATTAAGGAAGTAAGTTAAGTTGGTTATTTATAATAAATAAGTGTTGTCATTCCTAAAATATCCTTGCTAATTAAGTATACTGGCTAAAACTATCATTATTAGAAGGATTATCTTGGAAAAAATGCATAAATATAAGAGATAAAATGGATTGGGTCTTATAATTAGGACCAAATAAAAAGTCAAATTGGGTCTTATAATAAGGACCGGAGGAGTACTCAAATGCCGTATGACCTGTCTCATTAGATTTGCATGGCTGAATTGTAAATATGTCTATCGTGTGACCTATTTATAACTTCCTTTTTTTTTAAAAAAATTATTAGGTACAGATATATTGATATGAATTCATGAGCGTGATCATAACTCTCCCACTAGTGGCAAATTGGAATGTGCAGAAACTATTTAAAAAAACAAATATTTATAGATATCCAACCACATTTCAGTAGCCAATCCTCCTCATCAAAATTTAGATTTGATTGGATGAAATGAAAATGGCCAGTATATAATTGCCAGTGTCTGCGTCGGAGCCTGGAGGGATGCCTTTTTTCTCCACAGTAAGTGAAGGACATTTTGGTAATCAACTAACAAAATACTATTTCGGTTTTTTAATATAACAACTAAATAACTAAAAAAAATAATTGAATTAGTTAATCATAATATATATATGTTGGCTTTCCTAAATAATCTTTTTTAATCATATGCATTAAAAATTTCCCCGGATAGAAACTCTTCATAATCAATAAGAATATTTTAGATAAAATATTATAGACTTAAAAAATAAAATAAATTGAGATTTTATATTTATAAATAAATTTAATTTTTAATTAGTTTTTATATTAAAGAAGCGGACTTTAGTTCAGTCCCTACACCTACAGTGAAATTCTCCCAACCGAAAATAAAGTTGAATACAGGACCACCATTTTTGGGCAAGCGGGTCAGTGTCTTTGGGTTGAAGAAATGGGGTCTTCAAGATTCATTGTGGGGCAGAAGAAGCCCACAATGGGCCCAGCCCCATTATAGTGTGGGCCCGTTTTAGTTTAATAGCATTTCTCTTGATAAAGCCCAATCTCTTGACATTATTTTGTTCAATTTTTTTTTAATTTTTAACAGCAGGAAATGGAAAACAGGTTAGAAAGACAAAAACACATTAGTTCTGTGGAGTTTTTGATAATACTATTGGAAATTTGATTGAACTATATGGAATAAGAACTATCATGTTCATTGTAAGAAAATAGAAAATCCATAAAATGGGAGCTTCTTGGTTTTCATAAATAGCCAACATTATTTTTGGATAGAGCTTGGAGCCTTGAACCTTACACATCAAAGCCAAAAAACAAAAGATCGTTTATTTAAACTTGTTTTTAATGAAATAATGCTTTTTATTTTTTTAAAAATTAATTTTTCAAAATTTATGAAAATAATCAGAATGAAAAATAGAAAATATTTTTTTTAAATTATTCCTGGAAACTATTTGAGTAGTTTCTGGAAATAATTAGATGTAGTAAATAAGAAAAAAATTCCGTTAAAATATGAAAATATGTGGAGATATGAAAAATTTAAAACTAACCAATTAATAAAATCATTTTGTCAATAGAAATATACAGACATATCATAAAATTTGAAAATTACTGAATAATAATGATCCCTAATGGTGTGTATAAAGAAAGTCTTGTGACTAATAGTAAAGCCCCTTCAAAAAATATACTCTGCAAAAAGATTAGTCACTGCTAACAGATATCTTGAGTTCAATAAAAAAAATAATGATAATATTTTTTTTAATTATTGTAACAAAATAAACAAAATATTTTTTTTAATAAAACCTTTACAAGGCAAAATATTTTTCATAAAATTTTTATATTTTTTAGGAATTACTAATTTTTTAAGTTTAGACAAAAGGTCCACTAATTTGTAGCTCCCATTCCCTAGCCTCTCATTCTCTCTTTTTTTGGCCGAAGTGCTGTGGTACTCTCACTGTCCCACATTCTCCACCTGTGCGCGAGACAAAGGGAAAAGGGAAATTCTCTTTCCTTAGTGGTGTCGACTGGCATCCAGGAAGTGTTAGGACTCGTTTAGAATATAAGCATTTTTTTTACCCAAAAAAAAAAAATATAAGCATTTTTTTAATCATAATTTACATAATATAAAGTAAGTATATGAAAAGAGTTTTATCTTAACTTATTTAAAATGTATTTATAAGTGATTTCAATCATAATTCTAAATAAAGTCTTAGACGATACAATTCGTCCACTGATCATTCTCATATTATTAATTTTGACACAAATTTTTTTTGCTACTGATAAAAATTGCTTCCTCCTCATCCTAATATAGGAGCCAATTGGGATGTTAGATTTGATACTAGATATAATATTTTAATTTAATTTGTTTCTTATATTTATCATTTTTGTCCAAATTAATTTACTAAACTCATAAATTAGTATATAATCTAATGTTATATAGAGGCATGTGAGAGAGATGATATCTTATTTATCATAATTAACTAATTTATTTAATTTTTTCTATCTTTTTGCCAACTAATTTTTTTTATCTATCTAAATTAACTAAGTAACTTTTATATTAAAATTCAATGGAGTGTATGAATAAATTTGGCTTCACCTAGCTTTTAATGAATTAAATCTGTAACTTTTTTAATTTATAATTATATAGTCAGTTCACAGTTAAATAAGTTTCTCCTTTTTAGTTTGATTTCAACACGAAAAAAATATATAAAAAGGCATTAAATTTAAATCAAATCACGAAATTAAAATATTGATTAAAGTTAGTTAAAAAGATATGTTAAAAATGTAATTTATTTTTCAAAAATGCCATGTCTACGAAGAGAGTAAGTGAGAAATAATGTGCGATAATTAATGCAAGAAAATGTTACTTCACCGAAGGGAGTACCTAGTAGTGGTGAATAACAAAACAAAGATAATTTTGGAAAGTAAAATTTGGAACTTCACCTCCCCTGCCCCGGCATTTATTTCAGGAGGGGTTACATTTTACCAAGTTTCGCACAAATTTTGGAATCTAGATCCTCTCTTTTTCCCCATTGTTTGCACACCCAAAAAGTGGGGAAAAAGATGCATCCATGGACAATTTTTCTTTACCTTCTGTTTCTAAAATCCTTCAAACTACACAATCTAGGCTCTATCTCCCTGAAAAGAGAGGGATCAAAAAGAAGACATCGTAAATACCGTGCGCCTACTTGTATCCATGTCTTAGGTGGTGTGGCTCGTACTATATCAAACACATTGGGTTATTATGAACCTTTTTGGTTAGATCTCCCTTGTTTATCTAAAAGGCAAACTGATATATGCATATATATATATATATATATATATATATATATGAACTTGGGACAAACTATTATTGCTTCTCTACCTGTCTCCTACTTTTGTGTCTTTTGTCATCTATTTCCCTTATTCTACATGGCTTGCCTGTCACCCAAATTCAATTATGGCCACGTGCATGTTAAGTTACATACCACCACCACCATCAACACTAACACCATATTTTATCTGCAAGACCAGAAGGGAAGGTAGATAGGGTCGTTACTTTGAGCTTAAAAAATAACAAATATTTCCCTTATATTTGTATACCCACTTTCTTTTGTGTCTTAAGCACTAGCTAAAAGGATATTCCCTGCGAAGTGAAAAGCCCATGCAAAAAGAAATTGTAATATGACCAGTCAAAATTTTCCATACAAACACTCTGGTATTGCTTCATGCACATATATTCTTTTTGATTGCAGGGTTCCCATAACTGGGTGTAACAGACCAAGAATGAAGGGATATAATTGATAATTATATGCCAAAAGCAAGATTTTGTTCTATAATAATCTAGAAACAGAGCATAAAAGACAAGAGAGGTAGATGATAGAGGAGGGGAGGAGGGGGAGAGAGAGATCAACATAGCCTCAAACAAGAGCACTTTAAAAACCCACTACACAAGCTCAAAAATCTTAGGCGTGACAGGCCTAAGTGGGGTGCATTATCATGATCATCCAGTAAACACCTTCCCCCACCCTACCTTCCCACCTTCCCTTTTTTTCACTATTTTGAAATAGACAAAATTTAAATACAGTTTTTAAATACTGGTTATTAAATTTTTTAATAAAGATATGATAAGTGGAATTTGTTTATAATTCAAAGTCACATAATTAAATGTTTCAAAAGAATTTATCCACATATCATATATTTATTAAAAAACTCAATAACAAACGCCTAAGAAAACTTGACTCAGAACCCCTCCCTTCCTTCCATAACCAATACCTTCATCTCTTAGCTCTTCAAACTTGATTACCATTTTTCTTTTGTATCTTTCTAAGCAAGTCAGCCCCAACATTCATAATCCACAATAATCACATTTAGCCATGTCATCCATCATCCCCCAGAATTTTCAACTAATTCTAACTCCCTATCTACTATCTCTCCCTCCGCTACTTCCGACCGCTGTTGCCGCCATTCTCGTCACTGTTGTCACCCCTTAAATCTTGGGGGTTTTAAGTGCTTCTCCGGCGAGATGTAAACGTTTGAAACACAACACTGCCAGCTGCAGGAAACTGGTCCATTGCACAACTCCGGCATTTCAAACCCAGAGGCTCAACGGCACTTGCCACACGCGTCCATATCTCGTTTTCATAGTCACTGCACGTGGTGGACACAGACATAGTACCTGGTCGGAAAATATGAGCCACCTTCCTTAGTACATGCACTATATCATCGTTGACGGAGCCTACACATTCAAAGCTTGCATAACTGTAACCATCCTCTGGAGTGACATGAATGGTGGAGTACCGATCCCCATCCATGCCATTCATAGAATACCCACAAGGATCAAATGCAAAGTCACAGATAAGTGCTTCAGGGTTGATCTCATTGATGCCTGTGAGCTCCGTCATGTCCTTCCCAGCAGAGTCCCCCGTTTTCCCATCCTCAGGCGGCCGGAAGAACTTGCGAGCGAGGACTGGATCGAGCTCTGTCATACAGATCTCCATGGTGTATGACGATGACGATTCATTGTCACGGAGGTAAGGTAGGTCAGAATCATCACTAGCTGTGAAAACATGCCAACAATGAGAAGAAGATTTGGAAGGCATGATTGAAGCTTTTCTGTAGCAGAGATTTGCGGGGATGGTCTCTTCCAAATACATAACTTCATCTTTGAAGCTAGTATGAGGGAAAGGCTGAGACTTTGGGAAGATGAAGCTGCCTCTGGTGTAGCGGCAAGAGCAGAGGGTGAGGCCTAAGTGATGCTGAGCATAGTAGATCAAGGGACGGATGGATTTGAGCAGTTGAGTGGTCCCACAAGTCTTGATGATGATCTTGGTTGGGTAGACAAAGAGGCTCGATTCTGATAACACATAAGCATCGAAGTAGGAGTTGCCGACCGCTGAAACTACAGTGCATTGAACAGCTTCAAGGACTTGTTGGAGTGATTCAAATTCAAGTTTCCTAAGACCCAGTTGGTGAAAAACTGGATCATCTCCAAAGAAATGGAGCTCCAAGCGCTTCTCAAACCCTTCAAAACCAGAAACAGCCATTGGCTTGAATGCGTAGTGCTATGTGGGAAACGAAGATGTAACAGAGTAAAACAGAGCAAAACGTAGGTTTTAGGAGGTGAAGGGATAAAGATGAGAGAGAAAAGTGTGATTGGAATGTAGAAGAGGAGGTGAGAGAAAAGATTGGGGTCAATGGGATTTATAGGTGTGTGAATAAGAATGAGAGTGAGTGTATAGGAAGTAGGGAGGGTTTAGAAGAGAGCATGCGGGTGACGGAACCAAGAATCATGATTGTAGGCATAATGAAGTGAATAGGATGATGATATACAACAGTTTCTTATGTTTTCTTTCTTTTTTGCTTTTTTTAAATATGAAATCTTCTCTTCCATCAGAGACAGCAATAGGAAACAGAATATATGCCCAAACACATCAATTGCTTGTTCCTTGTCCCTGCCTATTCTATGCATCCAAACTGTTGAGATGTTTGATCACGACTTGTGAATTTACAAAACCAACACTTAATTGAAATCGACTACACACATATCGTTTATCACTAAATTTGCAGTGGTCAAGCAAACACAGCAAGTTTATACTTTACTCTCTTTACCTTTCAAATGGAAAGTCGATTTAAAATCAATACAAAATATTTTTAAAAAAAATTACAACAAGTTACTCTATTAATTACTCATCAATATTATAAATCAATTTATCCATTATATTGTTTGTAATGCATAAGACTCGTATTTATTTTCATGTTGATGGGAACAGACCTATCCCGTGTTGGGGAAAATTAGTCACCAAGTATATCCATGTCCTTGATGGAATATTTTTTTTACAGCAAGAACTTTATACCATCCAATGGTACAAGGATCTTCAATCTTGATTCTTAGTTTTGTCAACTTCCATAAAATATAAATTGTACAATTCTCTTAATAGATATGAAATCTTTATGTGTACATGTATCTATCTAAGATACCATAAATATCCAAAAACCCTATCTTTTCTTTACTTTTTCCCCGTTTATCCAAAGATTTTTAGATTAAGGACAGGGGGCCTATTTTGACTAGAGGACCTGGTTGACCTGTTGCAAGAAGATGACAGACATAATTGTAAGCCATATGGTAAACTTCTTTTCACAATCACAGAGGAAAATAAAATCCAGTATGTTTCCAAGGCATGAGTTACTGAAAGGAATTTGATTTAATCAGTCAAAATTCAAACATTCAACATAACTATCTGAATGATAGTTCAAATAAAGCAGAAACACATTCAACAAAACTATTCGAATGATACTTCAAATAAAGCAGAAACATAATCATAAACCGAGCTAGATGTTGTTCCGCAGGACAACAATTATAAACCAGGGCTAACTGTTGTCAGTTGTGCAAGACAATTATTAGCTTGCTATAGGTAATTAAACCTCTCAATTAGAGCTATATTACCAGCAATAGAGGTTATGAGCAGAGCACAGCATAGTTACTTTGCAATAAAAAAAGAAAAAAAGAATTATAAGTAAAGGATCCAATTGCTTAGGACTGCGTGTAATGTGTGCACCCCTTAATACTGAAATACTGATAATGGCTACTGCATAATGGAAAAGGAGAAAAAACAACTCAGCTGATGGAGACAGCCTTGTCTATTCCAAGGAGAGCAGGTGTTAAACGGACGTGCCCAAAATGCCATCCATTTTTTGAGTTAGAACGATAATTGTTATTATGCAGAAGAATATTTATTAAGAAAAAAACAATACAAAAGGAATCAGGCGTGGCAGAAAAATAATGAGAATATCCATGAATTGGGGGAGGCCCGTACGTGAAATGAAAAGCACTTGCATCATTTTTATTCTTCATGCAATTTCATGTTGCTAGGTGGCATTATCATTATATTTATTTATTTTAGTGGCTTGTTTTCTGTATTTACCAAGGCATGCATGCACTGTTGCTAACCATGTCAGATTTCAAATTTAAAAAAGGATTCTCTTTATCTTCCAAGTGATTAGTCCTCAAAAGTATAGGGGTTAGAAAGTAATCAAAGAACGCTTTATCATTATGTTACCCGGAAGATTTAACTTTTTTAGGTTGATAAGATCTTATGTTATAATACGAATACATATGATTCTAACTGCTAGACAGAGCATATTATATTGTCTTCTTTAACTAAACCCCAGCTCAAACATAACTCTACTCTAATTTGGTCAGCCATCAAGTTGATTTGGATCATAATGTTTAATTTAACAAGGCTAGGTTTATGAGGAAGGGGAACAGTAATTTTGAAGTAAAAGGGAGTAATTAGTGCTTTATCGTCTTTTAGAGGAAGTTTTGGCAGCTGGTCTGCCTACAGCTAAAACGACCTTCTCCATC
The DNA here is from genome assembly GCF_004799145.2 of Neltuma alba. Lineage (NCBI taxonomy): Eukaryota > Viridiplantae > Streptophyta > Magnoliopsida > Fabales > Fabaceae > Neltuma > Neltuma alba. The sequence continues at coordinate 24,527 of NW_021637727.1, forward strand.
ATGTTTGTAATCTTCTTGGCTTTCAATTTAAGAGTATAGTCAAGATTATATTAATAATTCTACACAATCAACATTGGAGAAGCTTCCCCTTTTTCAATATAGATGAGTGGACGTAATTATTTGAAAAAGAAAGAGCTAGGTAGAAGACTAACCAAATGGTAGAAGGGGGACTGAATAAACTACATTTTGGGGTAGAAAAGATGGGAGAGCAATGATGAAAATTTGTGAGTTCAGAATCAAATTTTGCAGTTTTAAGAGGTAGAAATGATGCAGAATGTATGGCGTCATGAATAAATCTGATGGGTGTGGCTGGCAACCTCCATTATGGCCACAATCCACCTCTTTGTGATGCACGCGCACCACCAAACTCAAACACTATCTCCTAAGCCACACTTTTGCTATCTTACTCTCACACGCAAGCCAACACTAGCATACCAACACAGGCACACACAAACACTCGCACTATTTGCAAATTAAACTCTTTCCCTTTATCTTCCGCACTCATCACAAAGGAAAAATAAAAAATGGTCAACCACTTTGCAGAATCAAATCTCACTTAAAAAGTCTCAAACAACAAACTCTTAACGAAATCCCAATTCTCACCTTTTCACATCAAAAGTATCAAGCCAAAATCTTGCTTTCTTACATTAATTGTTGGGTATTTTGAAGAGATAAAGAAATGGATTTTAGGAATTGAAATCCAAAGCTCTGGTCCCACTAAAAGTGGTCACCTTTCTAAAACCAACAAGCCTGAAAGCCACGTCCTCCTCCTCACTCCGTAGTTTAAATCATAATAATAATGCAACCACAAACCCATGATTGGTCCCACTATGCGCCCCCCGACAACCACCGTGGACGACCCCACAAGAATACACATCATCTAGCATGTGTTCCCAACTTCATGGCACACTAGGACCCATCTTTGTTTGAAAACGTAACTAGATTTGAGGGACATGTTGTCCCCACGCAGCCCTTAGCTGCGAGACAATAGCAATAGTTGGTAAGGAGTGAAGCGGGATTTAGCCGCCATACTTGCTCCCACGCGCATCAATAGTTTGGCACACATGTGCAATTTGGCGTATTTGGGTCAGTAAGGAAAAATTTTTTAGTGTGCACTATGAACACCCCAGGAGTGCTACTGTACCATGCGCACAACCCCAAAAAAGGCAAAATGCTAGGATTGGAGCCCACCATGGCTGCAGCTCTAGTTTGGGAAAAAGGGTTCCTTATCATGTTTTTAATACGAGTTAGTGCTTACAAGCCATCAAGATTTTGGCTTCATTTGATATGTCCTTCTCAAGTTTGTCAGAGTCAGAAGTGCCTGTGGCTAATGGCTTTGTTAAATCAAATGGATGTGATCTGATGTGTCCTAGTCTTTTTTTATTTTGCTTTTCTTACTCCTTAAAAGATAATGAGCAGTGCAACACAAACAGGACTTTAATCTCGTGCACTTAGTGATGGTAGCTATTGGAGGAAAATGAACAAACATGTGGTGGGCAAAAGACCCCCTCATTATGTATCTTCTTCATATTTAATTCTATTTACGGGACTCGGGTATTATTTGATTGGAAGACTTGAATATAGCGAGCATGTATAATCTAAAAGAATCTTTATGATTATACAGACACGCTTGATAAAGGAAATCTCAGAAGGGGGATGAACCATTCTTTATGTTTCTTCATCAATACATGACTTCACAAGGGTATTATTAGTTAGTAATCTAAAATCTAAAACTATAATAAAAAGATGCTCCCGTGAGAATGATTCTTCATCGTTGTGCCAATATTTTTTGAAGCAAACAAGACCCATTTTAAAACTTTTAAGTGGCCAATCTCTTTGGAAGTCCCCACAACCACAAAAACAAATACGGAGATCTAGAGAGAAACAGAGGTACCTCTCAAGCCTCAAGGTGACCAAATAATTTGAGTTTCCTAGCAATGTTCAACGTGGATGCCTCGAGCCCTGCCAATGCCACAGCTAAATCTATCTCGAAAGATGGAGATACAGTGAGGAAGAAAGAAACAGCAAATTTCATATGATGATATACTCAGAACATCATTTCTGTCATGCCTTTGCCCCTAGTTCTTCTCTCACACTTCCAATACAAACAGACTCTCTCTCTCTCTCTCTCTCTCTGTGCCTGCAAAATTCGAATTTATCTTGAATATTGATTGCTCCACGCAAGCATCATTCTGGTGCGTGACCTTGCGTTTGCAGACTTTTTCATTCACCTTTGCCTTGCAAGAATGCTACCCACAGAATTGAAAATTCCCACCCCGATCATGCCCACTAACAGCCCACCCACTAACGCTAACTCGCTTCACACTCTTTCAGTTTGGCACCACATTCTATGCTCAGATGAGCATCAACGCTCATATTGATCATGTTCTACAAAAAATTTTCACAATAATTTTTTATTTTAATTAATACAAAATTTATAATAAAGATAATCTTACAGAAATTTTTTTAAAAAAATAAATTTATCATAGAACAATTAAATTTATATCATTTAAATTACATTTTTGGTGGTTTAGATTTTTCTACAACCACAAGTACCAAGCACTAAAGGGGTGTTTTTGGTTCATAAAAAACATTTTTTAAAAGTAATTTTACACAAACTAACAAGTGTTGGGGGCAGTGGTTAGCGGCTGACACTCCGAAGGTGAGAATCTGGGAGCACACTTGTAAGTAGAGAGCGGTACCCATCTTGGCACAAAGTGCTATAGAATGCGTTCCACACAACCTCGACTCCGAATTAATCGGTTGCTTGGGTTTACCTGATCCAGTGGAAGGTTAGGGCCCAGAAAAAGCACCGGATACCGGGGGATGGGGGGCCAAAGGCCCTAATATCACCTTAGATCACCAAAAAAAAAAGTAATTTTACACAAAGGTAAAAAAATTTTAAGATGCTTATTTCGTATATTGTAAAATCACTTTTAAAATCATAGTTTGATTCCACCTAAATACTTCTTAAACGAAGACTATTTTGATGCAAAATTTATCATCAATTCACCATGATATTCTGCGTTTTTATTAAGAATTATTCTTAAATATAAAAAATCTTGGTAATGTAAAAAAATCTGCAAATATATTGAACTCAGTTGAATAATATTAATTATAATTATAAATAAACATACATTAAGCTGCCCCTTTTTAATAAAGATAACATATGTTCTTAATTAGCTATCGTATCTTTTTCTAGCCATCTATTTCAACAATATATCAAACTTTATCGGAACCCATTGGCTTGGTATGAGCTTTGCCACCTTTAAACGGGCTACATCTTGCGTGTTGCGGGGTTGTCTGTATCTGCCATAGATAAGTATTTATGAGCATCTTCATATAAATCAAAACAAAATTTTCCTATCATATCCATCTCGTATTTCGTAAATTATTATTGAAAAGTTATTTTTAAGCTACTCCAACCAAACTTTAGTCTTGGATTCAGTTAAGATTTAAAGAAAGGATCAACTTTTTTTATATGGGGAGATTTATAAATTTATCATGTTTCATATGTATTTGAACACGTAAACCCATCTATTGGACTAGCCTGAAATCCATGTTTGCATTATAATAAGTTGATTATTGGGTACTTGAACTTTATTTTACCCTTTTGTTTTAAACATTTTCATGCGAGAATCATAGAGGCAAACACGAAGAGAAGAAGAGAAGGCAAGGCTCCTAAGAGTTGGTTATTGGTAAATTGACTTGTGAACTTGGAGCCTTTAGCTGGGGCCAAGTGCAATAGGAATACTTGGAACTATTTATGGTGTGAATGGGATTTATTGAGGAAATTGTGCTTTGATACAACCTTATTTGAGACATCTTCAAGTACTAAATGTGGATACCTTTTTTAGCGAGAATTTGAAATTTATTTGTTATGTTGTAAATGATTAGTCTATTCTAGTAGATCCAATACAACTTTATTGGTAGGAAATTTTGATCTCTATCATGGTAAGATTTTTATTGTGGGCTTATTATTGTGGGGCTAGAATTTCTAGGCCCTAGGGCTTTAAATGTGCCTAAAGCCCATCTATATCTTATTAATGTTCCTTTTAGAATCTGTGGAAGAGTTTAAATCTATCTTTTTTTAACCATATTAGACCCTTTTGTTGATAAGCCTGACGTTTTTTTAACCATAATTAATCTTTAATTACGATGTCCAGTTCTGTTTACCGTGATAATGCAAAAATATCCCACCCAAATCCATTCAAAATCATTTTTCTCCTCAGAACTCTCCAAAAGGTAAAAGTAATATAATGGGTTTTAGATATTGTTCAGTTAAAAAATTGCAACCTGGCTCCTTTAATATGCAAACACTACCTTCGGGCCTAATTATAAAAGTCAATTGACTAATTTGAGGAGATTAAGAAAGTAAGTTGAGTTAGTTATTTGTCCTAAATAGGTGTTATCTTTCTTAAAATATCCTTGCTAATCAAGTGTATTAACTAGAACTATAATTATTAGAAAGATTATCTTGGAAAAAAATGAGTAAATATGAGAGACAAAGTGGATTAGGGTCTTATATTTAGGACCAAAATAAAAGTCAAACATGGTCTTATATTAAGGACCGGATGTAGTACTATTTTTTTATCTTGATTATAAGACCTCGTTTACAATTTACAAATCAAATCTTATAATTAGAACCAAAGGAGGTATTTCACTAAAATCCCAAAATTTTGCTACAAGATTTCATTATTTGAATCCCTCCTGTGAACTTATTTACTCTGAGTTTCTACCAATTCCAATTTTTTTTTCTATTAATGAGTGGATGAAATTTTATTTATGGCCTTTCAAAACTTATGATTTTTTAACTTTAAAAAATTGAAAAATTTATATTATGAGTATTATAATAATTTTGTTTAATTTCATTTTCACTTTTTTCTTGCTTTCGTCCTTCTGAAGAGTATAATAAAACTAAAACTTATGATATTTTCATTTCTTTATATATATATATATATATATTATATGAATATAACCGTGAGTTATAAGATTTCATGGTGGGAAAACAAAAAACAGAGTCATGAGATTTCATTTTGTTAAATTTTTAATTGACACTGAACCTTCTGGACACATATAATGATGATATCCAATTACATTCATTAATTTAACTTTTCAAGAGTTAACTAAGTGGTTTGGCCCAAAAAAAAAGAAAAAGTAGTGGACTAAGTGGAAACTTCTATGTGTCGGAATGTCCCCAGTCTAACTGCTAGTTGCTTTCCATGAAAAGGTGGACCTCAACTTGCTAATCAACAGCCCTAAACCTCTAATTAGCATTGGACTATATTATTAATTAGTTTTGAATGCTCATCCCCTCCAGTGGATTGCTGACTCAATGCTGACATAAACATGGTGTCATTCTGCTGTTACAAAATACTATTGGTACTCTACAAAATACAAATCATTCGCTGAAATTAACTTCCACGACATGTTTTATATACTCTACCAGGTTACTTCAACTAATTTATTAGAATTGAAAAATAGTACTTCTCCGGTCTTTAATATAGGATCTAATTGTTGAGTTGATTTTGGTCCTGAATATAAGACTCATTTCTCATATTTATCAATTTTCTCTAAATTACTCTTATAAATACTCCCTCAACCATAATCAAGTAGAAGAGAGAGGGGGCATTGAGAAAGATGACTGTGGTGTTTTAGGAAAAATATGTCACATTTCTTGTAATTAACTAACTTACATAACTTCCTTAATCTAATCAAATTAGTTAAATGGGTCTTATATTAAGGACCGGAGGAGTAGTTAATTTATTAGATTTATTTTAAATTATTTTTTTTAACTTTACCCATATTAAATGAGGCTATGAAGGAGAAAAAAATAATACAACAAATTACACTTTAAGCATGAATTGTATGAACAAAATTAACAAATGAACATTAATTATTTTTCAAGTTACTTATATTTTGAATCTAATAATTACAATTATTCTAGAAGCGAGTTACTTCTTTGGTCCTTAATGTAAGACCCATTTAACTAATTTGATTAGATTAAGGAAGTTAGTTAAGTTAGTTAATTATAAAAAATGTGATACGTTTTTCTTAAAATACCACAATCATCTTTCTTAATACCTCCTCTTCCTCTTCTACTTGATTATAGTTGAGAGAGTATCCATAAGGGTAATTTAGAGAAAATTGATAAATATAAGAAATAAATCTTATATTTAAGACTAAAACCAATACAACAATTGGGTTCTATATTAAGGAGAGGAAGAATATATCATCAAGCGTACGGAGAGTATTCACAGACAAGGAAGGGTCGTTGGTTTCAAGCGTAACCCGAAACATAAGAATTGATCTTCATAATTGTAAAGATTCACGGTTTTTTTTTTTTTTTTTTTGGGTGAAGCAACCGGGTATCCCCGCCAGATAAGCGACACACTAATCTCACTGAAAACTGTCAAGCAGTTCAATGACCGGGTGTCCCTTTCAAGCGGATTTTCTTCATATACGTCACCCCAAAATCAAAAACCGAGAATTAGAAACGCTTAACAGAACACAAGCCTTTTACCACCTGCGCTAACCCGCGTTGGTGGTGTGTAAAGATCAAGGTTTCAAGAAAAGTCATAATTATTAATCAGAAGCACTATATCTTATTTATAGGTGTTTGAAATATGAAAACTATAGTTTCAGAAGCACTTTTTCACAAAACGAGGCAAACTCCTCCACATATTTATTTCGTAATCGTAAAAGCACTTCTAAAATCATAGTTTGGTTTCTATCCAACACCCCTTCATGTATAGATGCACACATGTATGATATACAACAAACAATATGATACGACTGGCGTTTTGTAGTTGCACGTACGTTTTCAATCGCATCTCTCCCTCTGTCCTTTGTTTCCCCCTGTACATATGCAAAAATACTATTTAAGAAACTGTTGGATATTAAATATGAATATTTATTTTAACAAAAATTCAAACTTTGATCTGTCGTGATCTTTCTTGATTCATCTTACCGTATAATATAAAATAAATTATCACCCAACATCTTGATTTTATTTTTAAATGCACCTAATATTATAATTTTTTAATGATATAATTTTATTCATAATGTTTTAAATTTGATGCAATCTCACCATTTTTTTATTCATTTAAAAGTATCTTTTTTTTATCTTAACAGTTAAATTAACAATTTGGTTCCTTTTAATTAAGTTATTAACAATTTTCATACAAAGCAACTAAATTATAATCACATCAAAAAATAAAAAAATGGGTGAGATTGCACTAGATTGGGTAAAACTGTATCACTAAAAAAACTGAGGTATTGAGTACATCTAAAAATAAAATCACGGTGCTGACATCACCTTTACTTACCCTATAATATTCATTCAATATTTATATAGTAAAATAAAAGTTTCTTAGTGTTATTAAGGTAAAACAGGGGATTGAAAATCTTATAATTAAACTCAATACTCTCGAATTATTTGTTGGCCAATCTCTTAGAATAAAGAAGACATAACAAGTTTTATTCGTGTAATTATTTTAATTTTTTTATTAGTTATAAATATTTTATTCATTTTTTACAACATGAATATTCTTTTTTTTTTTTCCGTTTACACTGCCTGGTAATCCGGTGCCTACTGGCAATCGATTAATCCGAACTCGAGAGGTAGGAGTGCCGCCACATAGGCAGGATTGTCCCTCTCCCAACGAGAACGTTTCTCGAGACTCGAACATGTGTTCCATCCTTATGGGGGACGTTACCACTTACCAGTTTGACCAACTGCTCGCTGGTTACAACATGAATATTCTTTTTTTTTTTAATAACAAAAGACGCCTTAACTAGATCCTATAGGATTGTCGGTAACAGGGGGACAATCCGTAGCCAAAATAGCAATAAGTTGATCTGGAGGTTCAAAAACAGTATGAAACCCGGTAGTGCCCCAAGGCCTAGTTTCGCCAAATAGTCTGCAGCTTCGAGGAGCATAAGTAGTCTTGACTTCCCAGTCCCGATTCAATAAATTTTGAATTCCTCTTATAATTAAATGATCAGCATGGAGTTCGTCAGGTTTCATAGAGAGGAGTTCGAGAACATTTGTCGAGTCGGTTTCCAATATTACGCGCCTGAATCCCCCCCCATCCATGCGACTTTGAGACCTTAGAGGCAGCCATGCAGCTCCGCCGTTAAAGCATCACCAGAGCCAATATGACAGAAGAAGGCTCGGATGAACTCTCCCTTGTCGTTAAGCAACACGCCAGCACAAGCATTTATGTTTTGGAAGAATGAATAAGCACCATCAATATTTACTTATAGCCAATAGCTCTCAGAAGGTTTCCACTTCTCACCTCTTGGGCTGCGCTTCACTCCTTCCATATTGGTCCCTTGAAGACACATTTGAAGTTCATGCATATTGGTCAGTATTGCCCTTGAGTTAGTAATGATTGTCTCGTTCTAGACTTTCTTCCCTTCAAAGACAAATAAGTCCGACGTCTCTAGATCCACCAACAAATTATTGTGAAGAAAATACTCGACCAGACATTTGACCCCCTTCTTCTGATATCAACCCTGGGTAGTAGGTCATTACCGCAACAATACTTATCATCAGTTACTATCTTGACCCAGAGTTCATCACGACATTTAGCTAGCTTCCAGCCCAATTTCATTAGAAGAGACTTGTTATGCAGTTTCGCACGTCGTAACCCCAAGCCTCTTTGAGATTTTTCTTGACACACTACGTCCCATGCGACCAAAGCTGCTTTACGATGTTCGGGAGTGCTACCCCACAACATGAATATTCTATTCATGCACATAGTTTATTTTAACATTTATCTTATAATTTTCAATAGAAAATACTCTTTGGCCAAAAAAAAAATAGAAAATACTCTTTTTTTTAAATATATTTATTTTCTGTTTTTACATATAAATAATTATAAAAATTACAAAACACTCTTCTTTTTGAAAATTTTAGAAAGTGTCATATCCTCCATGTCATATTGTTTCGCGCATGGTTTTCTTATTTGAAAAATGTCTACAATAAAAAAACAAACTACTACTCCTCCTTAATATAAAAATTTTTTGACTTTTATTTTAGTTTTAGATATAAGATCCCAATTCATTTTATCTATCATATTTATCTACTTTTTTTCAAGATAATTCTTATATTAATAGTAGTTTTAGCTAATACATTTAATTAGCACTTGTATTCTAGAAAAAAACAACACTTATTTATTACAAGCAACTAATTTAATAAATTTTCTTAATCGACTCAAATTAGTGAACTAACTCTTGTATGAAGAATCGGAGGTGATATTATTTTTATTATTACTAATGAAATAAATAAACGAATCAGTCAATAGCAAAGAAAAAAAAAATCTACATTGTTTGACTCCCTTTGCCGGCTATACGACCAAAATTAGTCCATTCCTAGTCCAAAAGCAAATTCCGACAATTTCTCTCTTCCATAAACTCGCTTACTCCTAACCCCTTGAGATATGAACATTACCTCTTTATCATCAGATTTCGATCATTCTCCATCTCTCATTCCAAACCATTTACATTCTTTCTTAAATTTCCCAAAACCTTAGTCCTCCTTTAGAAAACAATAAGAAAACACCTACACCAACAATAAAAAGAAACAGAAAGAGGACGAAGAAACCAGAGAGCCAAAAAAAAAAAAGAATCTCTTGGAGACAGGATGGCCTCTCTTCCTCTACTCTTGGCCTCCTGTCCCTCGTCGTCCTCCACCCCATCTCCAGCGCCGCCGCCATCCGCCTCCGTGGCGTCCGCCATCACCCCTCCTCCTCCTCATCAGACCTCCCTCTCTTCCGGGAAGCCCCCGCATTCCGCAACGGCGATGAATGCGGCTCCAATGACGCCGACCGCATCCACGTGGCCATGACCCTCGACGAAAACTACCTCCGGGGAACCATGGCCGCCGTGCAATCGATGCTGCAACATTCCACGTGCCCAGAAAACCTCTCTTTCTATTTCCTCTCCGCTCGTGACGACCCTGAGCTTTACAACAGCATCAAATCCACCTTCCCTTACCTCAACTTCAACATCTCCCGCTTCGATTCAACCCGAGTTCAAGGAAAAATCTCAAAGTCCATCAGATTAGCCCTAGACCAGCCATTAAATTACGCAAGAATCTACCTCGCAGACGCTTTACCAAAAGAAGTAAGACGTGTAATATACCTAGACTCAGACCTCATCGTCGTCGACGATATAGCCAAACTCTGGGGTGTAGACATGGAAGGGAAGGTCGTCGCCGCACCGGAATATTGCCGCGCTAACTTCACTGTATATTTCACGAGCAACTTCTGGTCAGATCCTTACCTAACGAAGACGTTCGATGGTAGAAACGCGTGTTACTTCAACACAGGGGTGATGGTGATGGACGTAGAGAAATGGAGAAAAGAAGGGTTTACACAGAAAGTGGAGGAGTGGATGAAAGTGCAGAAGGAGAAGAAGATATATAACTTGGGTTCACTTCCGCCATTTTTGCTGGTGTTGGCCGGAAACATAAAGGCGGTGGATCACCGGTGGAATCAGCACGGGCTCGGTGGTGACAATTTTGAAGGTAAGTGCAGGAGCTTGCACCCTGGTCCGATCAGTTTATTGCATTGGAGTGGCAAGGGCAAGCCATGGCTCAGGTTGGACTCCAGAAAGCCATGCATCGTCGACCACCTTTGGGCACCTTACGATCTGTACAGGTCGTCCAGACACTTTCTGGAAGAATGATGAGGAAGAAGACGACGCGTGCATGGCACGAACAAATATCTTGTTCTTATAGGTATATATATATGTAACGGTCAGGATTTAATCTTTAGAGAAATTAAAGGTCGAGTTTTCGCAATGGCTAGGGCAGGCATATGTACACTCGCAAGCGTGCACATATATACAGAAACGTGGTCAGGGAAAGTTGTGCGTGTGCGTATGTGTGTGGGTGGGGGAGGACAGTTTTGTAATTCATCAAATGACATATTGTTGAGTAGAGGAGAAAAGGATGATGTGTAGGGTTTTTGGATGTGAGAAGAATGATCTATATATATGTATACGACCTCTTCCTAGACGCAGAGCAATGTAAATTTGTAGGCAAGGAGAGAAGTTGTTGTAAATCCTTTTAATTTTATTCTTTTTTTGGTACGGCTGATTTGTTTTATTTTAATTTTTTCCTTATTACTACCTCCGGTTTTAAATATAAGATCTCGTTTATAAATTATAAATGAAATCTTATAATTAGGACTGCAGGTAGTACTAACTACATATAGTGTGGGAGTGCTGTGTAAATATATGATGAAATTAATAATAAAGTTGAACGTGAGCTTTATCTAAGCACAAAACTTCTCCAACCTTGAAGATTAAACGAATTAGCTTGGCACGTGGTGAGAAGTTATTTGTTTACTTATTAATTAATACTCCTCCGATCCTTAACATGACACCTAATTATTGAGTTGATTTTGATCTTAAATATAAGATTGATTTATCATATTTATCAATTTTTTCTAAATTATTCCTATGCATATTCTCTCAATCATAATCAAGTAGAAAAAGAAAGGAAGACATTAAGAAGATGATTATAGTATTTTAGAAAAAAATCATATTTTTTATAATTAAATAACTTATCTAATTTTTAATCTAATCAAATTAGTTAAATAAGACCGTAGGAGTAACTACTTTTGCCACCCTCCCTCGAAATCCTTGTCTGCTTACTCTTTTTCATCCCTCCAATGAATATGTATGGTCCGGGAATTAGTGCACGTCTTCTAGTCACTCTCAAAGTAAACATAAAGTAGGCTTATTTTACAATGAAATGGAAATTAAAATCAAACAGATTTGGAGTCAAAACCAAATCTTATGCTAATTATTAAAGGTGGCGTAAATTTCACTTTTTACATACATAGGTTACTTTACATATTGACGTAAATTTAATATATTATTCTATGCTTTATAATACATTACTATATTTTGGCCAAAAAAAAAATACATTACTATCTGTCCTAAGTCTAAGATCTAATGCGTAATGTCTTTTGCACTACAAATTAAATCTTATATTTAGGATTAAAGATAGCATTTTTCGCAAATTGATATGAAAAATCCTATAGTTGTGAAGGTTTAAGTCATTACGTGGTGATTGGGGTGTGAGGTTTTATATCAACTAGAGAGAGCATGAGTAAATGAGACTAGTAGAGAGCATGGTTAGAAAGAGTATCCTAACAAAAATAATATATATATATATATATATAATATTACAAATACTAAACTAATTTTTTTTTAATTTATTCAAATTAGTTAAATAATTCTGATACTATTATTAAGGACATGAAGTAATATTAAGTCAATACTAGTGGAATGAATTATTATAACTCATGAAATTTGATCATAAGCCATTTATATTAGCAATCCCATCATATATTATTGTTTAATTACTAGTTATAGCTACTACCTACGGTTCTTATTCAAGATATTAAAAAATTAATTAAATTAGTTACTTATCATAAACATATATTGGTCTTTATAAATTATTTCTTCAATCATATATAATGGATGATAAAATGCATTCTTGATGAGAACTCGACCCCTTACAATCAATCAATAATGATATTTTGAAAAAAAGAAGAAGACAAAGATATTATATTTAAAACAAAATCTAACTTTTCAAGTAACTCTTATATTAAGAATTTGATGTAGTAGTTATTCACTTATTCTCTCCCAAGTTACCTTATTTATACACATTGCTGAGTAATCTATAGCTAGCAAATACTATATGGTAATAGCTTATCTTATGGGACAAGTCAGCCATATCTTTGAAAACAAGTTCCTGGTAGGTTTTTCTTTTTTAACAAGTCAACTCGTTTGCGCCCTATTTATTCCAGTATAAAATTGCACGTTCAAGGCCGCCAATTCCAAATTCCCATAGAATCAGACCTCAAGTTGACAGAAATATATAGTATACCGCCATTTTATTTTTACAAACTAATAAATAATTAATCAATCTATCTATATATTTACGCACTACCTTCTGTCCTAAATATAAGAGCTAGTTGACTAATTTGAGTATGTTAAGAAAATAAATTAAGTTAGTTATTTATACTCCTCCGGTCCTTAATAAAGACCCATTAACTAATTTGATTAGATTAAGGAAGTTAGGTAAGTTAGTTAATTATAAAAAAGTGATATATTTTTCCTAAAACACCATATCATTTTCTTAATACCTCCTCTCCCTCTTCTATTTAATTATGGTTGAGAGAGTATCTATATGGGTAATTTAGAGAAAAATTAATAAATATGATAAATGGGTTTTATATTTAGGACCAAAACCAACTCAAAAATTGGGTCCTATATTAAGGATCAGAGGAGTAATAAAGAGTGTTATCTTTCTTAAAATATTTTCGCTAATTAAATGTAGTACTAGACTATCATTCTTAGAATGACTATATTGAGAAAAAAGTATAAATATGAGAGACAAAATAAAACGAGATCTTATATTAAAATCAAAATAAAAGTCAACCATATTAAGAATAGAAGGTAGTATAATAAAATCTATAACAAAACATGTCCATAATCTGATTAACTGCAAATTTTTGAAAATTCCATAAATAATAATTTATATTGACACAGTAATAATAATGATAATGCCAAAGATTTTTATGCGAGTGGGTGGAAGCTTACCAAATTTGTAAAAATCAGACTTGGCTCATGCTTTGCAGAGTTTTTTTTAAAAAAAACTTTATAGATAGATTTACAAAAATTTGTTTGTATCTTAATTTGAGACAACACTATATATATTTAAAAAAATTTATAAAATTATTTTCTGCTAAGAAAACTCAAATTTTTGGATAAAGATTTATTATTATTATTATTATTATTATTATTATTATTATTTTTCAAAGCAAGGCTGGTATATTTTCGTCTCGTGTTGAAATTTGGACACAATGATGAAAAGCCGCGAGTCATGAGCCACAGCAACCGAGTCACGGTACGAGTTGAAAAATCAAAATGAGAACCATTCGAATATTCATCTCGCTCGTCGAATCGAAGCTCGCAATAATCCACAATGGCGATGAGTAATTGACAATTACGACCAGAAAAATTCCAAAAGAGAAGCAAGTCCATCAACATCAGCTGCATATTGCGCGCGAAGATCATCAGTTAAGGAAGGAGCAAGCAAAAAGGGAAAGCGAAAAGAGAACGAGAGGGAGTTCATTGCGGAACCGATCTTCATGTCATTCTCGTTCTTTAAGGCGAGGCCTAAAAACGCCACAGGAGGTGGCCAGGTCTATCAAGGACAGTCTTAATGCCCTCGATACCAAGACTGTTGTTGAGTTAAAGCTCTCGAGAAGGTTTTGCTTCTATTCTGTGTTCTGCTATTACTTTTTTCGCATAACAATTTCAATGGTGTTCACGTTGTTGACTCACTCAATCTTCATCCTTTTCGATCCGAATCCTTAGTACTGTTTTTAAGCTTTCATTTCTTAGCCAAATGTGCGGACTTGATTTGCTGATAATTATAAATTTCTTGAGTTGTATCATGCGGATTGTTCTTTTTAAAGGGCACTTTTTGTCACCACCATGTGTTGTGCTATGAATATTCTGTGTTACACGCGGACGTGCTTGTTTCCCCCCTTTTTTTTCTTAATGGAATATTAATGCAACTTTCTGTGATATCTTAATTGTTTATTTTAATTTTTGTGATCATGAATTGTTTATTTGAGTGGCATTATTGGTGGAGTAACACTCTGCAGAAAGGATTTCAAGCTTTCAGCTTTTCTATGTGCATGTTTTTCCAAACAGCGGATGCTCTGATTTTGGCTCTTGGAAGTTTCCTAATGGAAGTTGGCTGGTTTCCTTTTGTATATCTTATAAATGAAGTTTTCTAGATAAGTCCCTTGTTTATCCAAATGGTGTACGGAGTTAGTAAACAAGCAGCTTGTATTGCAAACGCAAAATCAGAATCAAGCGAGAGTTCTCTTTACCATTTCAAGTACAAGTCATTCGTTCATTAGATTATGAAACTAATATAACTGAAACCTGTTAAGGAAATAAAAGAAGGCACAGAGAATATAACTTGAAAAATAGAAGGATGTATTTACTTCCCTTCATTAATCTTGTTGTAACATCTGTGGTAATACTACACGTGGTGGTTGCAAGCTCGCAATGTGTGAACTTGCGAACTTAACACTTTAATTCAGAGAGCATCTACAAAATAAACAACTACATTAATCTGAAGACGAAATTATAATTTGGTTGGTACATAACTGGTTTATATCTGGTTCTTAATCATCTCAAAGGATATCAGAGAGGTAGTTGTTTAGCTTCCATCTCAGGAATGCTTCCAGTTACTGCCATCTTTTTCTGGGAAGAAAATGAAGAAATAATGACCTAGAGGTGCGAACATTTTGTTGACTGTAGTTATTTTATATTAGATTATTTATTTTTTTATGCTTCATCAAAGGCTTTAGAGGAAGTTGAGAAGAACTTGCAACAATGAGGTGCATGCTTTCTGGAGATGGGGAATCAGAACCAAACATGGATCAGGTTACCCAGCTTGTAGATGAAGTTTGCAAAGAGGATGTTATTGATCTTCTAATTCACAAGCTGCCAACTCTGGGATGGGAAGTAAGATTTAGATTGATACCAAGCGCTAAAATGTTCAGTTGGCCAAATGGTTTCTGATTATAGTAATGTGAATTCTGATACAGGCAAGAAAAGATTTAGTCCATGCTGGTCCATATTGTTGAAACATAAGGTTGATTCCAAATACTGTTGTGTGTAGAATACCTTGAACAACACGCTGGTGCTCGACTTCTTGTGTATGGTAAGTGTGGGTGCATCATATCTATTTCCCTAAAGTTTGAACTGCTTTTCCCCTCAGTTCTTTCCTCTTCTCCCAAAGTCATACTTTCAAGTTAAGATATCTCATGTGAAAATTCTGGCTTGCAAAGTTGGAAGGTATAAATTAATAATATGTGCCAAATTGGAAGCAATTTTGTTTCTTGGACTACGAATATGATGTTGCAAGAGGCTAGTGAAGGAGAACATACGATCATGTTAG
>NW_021637728.1:0-20680 GCF_004799145.2 Neltuma alba
TTGTCTTTCTTAAAATATTCTTGCTAATCAAATGTGTTGATTAAAACTAATATTATTATAAGGACTATTTTAGGAAAAATAAATAAATATCCTGACAAAGGGAGATGGAGATTTTATATTTAAGATCAAAATAAAAATCAAACAAACTCTTATATTAAGGATTGGAGATAGTATTATAATTTTTTAAATTATAAAGCATGAGGTATGTGAATCATTGATTGAATGATGGAATGTAGTTT
Source organism: Neltuma alba (assembly GCF_004799145.2). Lineage (NCBI taxonomy): Eukaryota > Viridiplantae > Streptophyta > Magnoliopsida > Fabales > Fabaceae > Neltuma > Neltuma alba. The sequence continues at coordinate 240 of NW_021637728.1, forward strand.
TCCATTACAATTTGAACATCTGGGAATCCCAGATTTTTCATTTGTGTAGTTATGGCCGCGACAATCTGTTTCGCCACAGCTTATGCTAAGGCCTTCGTGAATGAAGGGGGAATTTATTGGCCGGCTCTTGCGGTACTTGTTCTCTATTTGGTTAAGCCGTTTAAGCTCCAATAAACCCGTTTGATGTAGTTTTTGCAATTAAAAAATTCCAATAGGGGTTCAATAATGAAATTTCTCCTATCTATCCTAGATAATAAGTATTAAACTAAAATTATATTTAAATATTAATAAGTGCTTATAATGATTATATTAAATTATATATCTCTTGTCTACTCTTATTCCTTTTTTTGGTAATTATATAAGTGATTTTAATAAATAAAATTCAAACATAATCAATATTCTCAAAGTAATTATAAGAAAAAGCAACAAAAAACCAAAAAAAACAATTAACAAACATTACTTCTAATTAGTAAATGCAAAAATGCAGGAACATTAAAAATTCTCCTTAGTGATTAACTTGAATACATTCCCCCCAACAGTTTTTTTTTTTTGGTTGTTGCTAAAGTGCTAATCTCTCGGGATACTGTCAGGTGCTGTAACAGGAACACCTAATAAATTTTTTTTATACATACCGTCCTAAGAATCGAACCCATAACACAGTGTTTAAAGTATTCGAGTTCTTTCTCTACTTGTGTTGGTCACTTTTTCCCCGTTTAATATATTAAAATAATCTCACAAGTCGCAAGTAATTGACATTCAACCCAAGAGTCTCGAAACAAGAACCTGGTAAGAGTCCAGCATCCAGTAATAGCTATCATTGCGTTTAATTAAAAATAAAACTAAATCTTTGACCTAACCCTAATACATGTTCGTTAAAACTGGATTCCAACATATTTATTTTAATTTGATACGTGGTATATAGGTCACATGGGTTTCGAGTAATTTGGATTGAGTCAAGCAAGTCACATGAGTATGAAAATTCTCCTAGCGCTGAACTATTTCAACCACGGGTGATAATATTCAATTTAAAACTACAAAAAAATAAAATTTCAATATTGATATATAAAATTTCCATTCAATTTTAAACATATAATTGAAACTACTATTCTGGACCCTTAATATAAGATTTAGTTAACTAATTTGAATATATTAAAAAAAATTAGTTAGGTTAGTTATTTGTAAAAGTAAGTATTATCTTCTCTAAAATACTCTTATTAATCAAGTGTATTAGTTAGAACTATTATTTGATAAAAACTTTAAACATGTGCAATTATAATAAAAATGATATTAAAAATGGACAAATGTGAAAGACAAAGAGAATTGTGATTTTATACTACATTTGATGCTTAGTATAAGAGTTCGTCTAACTTTTATTTTGATCATAAATATAAATTTCAATTCACTCTGTCTCTCATATTTATTCATTTTCTCTCAAAGCAGTCCTTGTAATAATAGTAATTTTAGCCATTACATTTGATTAAGATGGATATTTTGGAAAAAAACAACACCTATTATCACAATAATTAACTTAACTAACTAATTTTTTTTTAATTTACTCAAATTAGTCAACTAGATCTTATATTAAAGATTAGATTTAGTATCTATGACCGAATTGAAAGTCAAAACTAACTCTTATATTAAAAATAGGAGGTAGTATAATTTAACCACATCTTCATTTTTTTTGGGGGTCTGGGACATTTGTAATAAATATATTGAAATAGAATCAGTAATAATATGCAAAATGAATCGAATCATAAATCAGATGTTACTTTTTGCATCACATGGGATCACAATGCGATGAAGGGCCTAGACTGGGCTGTCACTTTCGAGATAGGGGTGGATGGAATTTTTTGGATATTGTTCTATGGGCCAAGTTAATTACATATTGGGTCAATCTGACGGCCACATTTGTCTTAATAGCCCAAAAGAAATTACAAAAAAAAAAAGGAATCGAAGTAATAAGCAGCTGGTGCATTTCGCGTCACGCGGCACGCAGGCTAAAACTTCAACCCCAAATTCTGATCTCAATTTTTGGCTATACACGCAATTTTCGCACTCTCGTTCTTCCTCACATTCTACTTGCAGCGCCGTGCGGTAGCGGCGGTGGAGACCATTCTGATTAACAGCTGACTTCGCATTCAACTTGTGCACAAGGTAAGTCCTCAGAAACCAATTTCGCCTTTTATTTATTTATTTATTTATCACTTCTTTCCATCTGATTGATGTTAGCTCCTAGAGACTTGCCCTTGCCTTTTAGATTTTGAGCCTTTTCTCTGATCTCCTTCTCTACCGTTCATTTCCTAGCATTTCGCTCTTGGGACTTCAACATGTTAGGGGAGGTGGTTTCGAATCATTGTGTGTGTTATATAACACGAAAATGTTGAGATTTTAGAGTTTTGATTTTGCACCCATAATCCAATTTGGCATTTTTAGTTCAATCTCTCTCTGTGAAAACTATAGGATGAGCTGTTGTTTTTAATCCAATGTTGTGATCAGACCTAGAGTACACCTCCATCGGCAGTCTAAGACTAGGTGTTCAGTTCAAATGGTTTTATGGAACAAATATTGCTGAAAGTCATTTATGCTTCATAATTGGAGGATATTCATTAGATTGTTGAATCCAATTTCAATGGTTTGGGATAATCATCTCTGGTAAAGAGCTCCTTCGTGTTCTTTTCGTGTTGCTGGCGATAGACATAAAAATAAATTCTTGCTCTATTTCTTCAAGGCCTAAATTTAACAAGAGTATATTTAAAATGTCATGTCCTGTTCTACTGAATAAAGTGTATGATAAACTCGTCTTGATCAGTCCTAGTTATGTCCTTCAATGTTACCAGTAAGCAGTTGAATTTAAATCAAATTTGGGGGACGAAAAAATAATCAATTTCAAGATAATTTCATTTTTAAGGATTATTTTATATTTGCTTTCCCTTGTTGGGACTCTGAGCTTTCTTTGCCTAATTTGCAGCACTGATGGCATCTAAGTTGCGGCAATTGCAATCCAAAGCTTGCCAAGCATCACAATTTGTAGTTAAGCGCGGGACCCCTTACTACAAGCAGTTGTTAGAGGAGAACAAGCAATACATTCAGGAGCCACCTACCGTGGAGAAATGCAACCTACTGGCAAAGCAATTATTTTATACTCGACTTGCTAGGTTATATTTCCTTCAAACTTGTCCTTGTTCTTTCAAAATGTTGCTCATGGCAGTTTTCACTTTATAAAATATTTTATATTGGGCCCTTTCTGGGGCAGAACTTATTGAGCTGAACTGTATAGTTGAATTTCTGTATGCGAATCTGGTCTTGCCTATGGTGTCTGCGGCTCATACAGTTATACTTTGCATTTGAAAACTTGTGCACTCTTATAGGAAGGCAGACAAAGGAAGTATATAGTCTTGTGATTAAGCATCTTAACTTGGCATTCAAACTGAATTTACCCCCTGTTCATCGAAGAGTTATGGGATGATGATCAATCTAGTTCTTCCTTTGTAATTAAATACTTTGATCCGGTCCAAGACATGCATATCTTGCCAATGCTGTGAGTGGCTTGCTCACTTATGGTGATTGATGTATTGTGCTTAGTTGTTACCTTTATATTGATGTCTTTTTAAAATTCACATGTCTAATATACTAAACCAGTTGCGTGCACTAAGTTGCAATCGTATACATAACTATATACTACATATTACAGTTGCGCTGCATGCTTGTTAATTAACCAGATCGACCGCCTACAAAAGTTTCCAAACCCAAGGAGAATGTACTGCTAATGGTCACTGGACATGAACATAGCTTGTTTGAGTTGAAGACTATATATAACTGCTTTTTATATTTCTTAATACCTGTTTCTTAGATTTTCTTCAGAAAATTTAGGGTCTCGAAAGAATATTTTATTTTTTGCCAAGTAACTACTCCTGGAGTCTAGAATGACAATGGAATTTCTAATTATTACCTCATAATTAACTCTGAAGATATAATTTTTGGATGCTAAAGGAAGAATACAATGGATACAATCATATGACTGGAATGTGTTTTAATTTAGACTCTTCAGTTATTCACTATCACTTCATGATGCCATTTTTAACGTTAATAATAATCTGTTAGCTTATGGTTTTTTACTTTGACTTTATGACTTGAATGAGATGCGCCTTGTAATGTGGTTGTGAGACTTAAAATATATGTTAATTGAAGCAAGTGCTGTTAGTAATAATACAATGTCAAAGCCACCACTTTGTCCTTTTCATCGTCATGCAAATGGTCTCTGCTTTCTTCTAATGAGTGTCTCTACAGCCTACACCCCGTGATATAACAATTTTATCTGCGTAATATCTCAATACTAGTATTGGATGCCCATATCATCTTCAAATCAGGCTTTCCTTTAAAAATATTATGTGCCATCACTATCATTAATGAATTAACCATGTGACGAGGCAATGGATTCTGAGAACCTGCAGTTCTGCTTTAGCCTCGAATGCCATTGTTACTTTTCAGTTGTAGACTTGTAGATTTACTATAAATCTAGCCGCTTCCACTTTTGTGTGCTTTGGCTGTCATAGCTAATGTGTATCAATTTCTTACAGCATTCCTGGTCGTTGCGAGTCATTTTGGAAGGAGCTTGATTATGTCAAGAACTTGTGGAAGAACAGACGAGAACTGAAGGTTGAAGATGCAGGTATTGCCGCTTTGTTTGGCCTGGAGTGCTTTGCTTGGTTTTGTGCCGGTGAAATTGTTGGAAGGGGGTTCACTTTTACGGGTTACTACGTTTGAGGAAAGAAAAATCTTTCTCTGGCCATTTATTATGGTGCATTCTACAAGCCGATTTTTGATTTTCTGGAATTTGATCTTTGACACACGAAAGTAACAAACTGGTGTTGAACTTAGATAAGGCTTAATAAGCCCATGTATTCGAAGCGGGATTAACCGTGCGTTGTTTTGCGATCAATTGGAAGGTAGTGCTGATCCTCCCTGCCATCAGTTTGAGTAACATATAAATAAACATGGCTTGGCGTTAAATCCATGTTTTAATTTTGATGATCTGGGCCATGATGAATTTCATTGTTAAGGACGAAAAATTCAAGTACTTTACTTGCAGGAACGAGTGTACAAATAGCCAATAACAATGCACTTTACGGGTTCGTTGATGCATTGTACCAGTACCACTTGGAGCAGCCGGACTTTTGGTTGGATGATGATTAGGCCACGATCGAGTGTATTCCCAATTTTATGTCGAATCCGGTTTATTAATAAATTATAAATTACGAGGTGTGAGAATCATTGATTGAAAGATGAATTGCAGTTTTCCATTACCATTCGAACATCTGTGAATCTAAGATATTCCGACCGTGTAGCTATGAAAGGGGATTCATTGGCCAGCTCTTATTGTAGCCACAAGATCAACGTTCAGATTTGATTTTATACAATTTTTTTTATCGTGGTATTACATTATTTATATCAAAATTTAGCCATGTAAATTTAATTAATTATTTTTAATCCAATAAAAGATTAAATTTGAACCATTCAGATATTGATAAAAAAAAAGCCAGCACCGCTGTGGTGTAGTGGCATGTTGGTTGCCCAGGGTGCAACAGGTCGCGGCTTCGATCAGCTTCGCAAGCACTGGCTTGCTCATTTCCCAAAAAAAAAAAAAAGATATTGATAAAAAGAGAAGAGGAAAAGAAAGAAGAGGATGGGAAGGGAAGGGAATGGGAGCTGTTGCTCTCCGATTGTCCGTACTTTCAGAAAGTTTCAGTTTTTTTCCTCATGTCCAGGTTTGGCATAATAAAAGCTGTACGTTTTAAAATAAACACGTTTGCCAAATCAATGTGTTTGGATGCTGCGAGAATGGGTCGCCGTCCATTTTTTATCGTTTGGTTAATCAGAAGGGTGTTCCCGTAATTTCGAAATCGCCTGCCTCCCTGTTAAGAGAATCGAGAGCGCGCAAATAGCAGATCACCCGGCGAGAGGAGCATTGGGCGACGAAGGCCCTGTTTGGTTTCTCTGAAAACGATCAGCGATGCTGCGCCTTAGCACTTCACGGGCCTCCGCGGCACTCGTCGTCTTTTTCATATTTCTCTTCGTCTTAGCCGAGTGCTCCTCTGATTCCAAACCCATTGTAAGTCTTCTATTTCATTCAATGAGGTTGATCGACGATCTCACCTCGCTCCCTTCATCTTCATCCGTTTTTCTTTTATTATGTAGAATAGAATTCATCATCTGTTTTGATGAACATGAAAAATGTGACCGTTTGCATGTTCCGAATGACAGGCCAATTGCAGCCGGCAATGCGTTGCCGAGAGATGTGATAGTAAGATAAAGCTATAATTCCTCTTGATATCTGTAGACTGTTCCTGTGTTGTTTAATTTCCATCGTTAATGGATAGACTTTGTTGTTTCTGAATTCATATAGATGTTTTCATCAATTATGGGAAATATTGCGGAGCCGGGTATACGGGCTGTCCTGGCGAGGCGCCGTGCGATGATCTCGATGCATGTTGCAGGAATCATGACGATTGCGTTGATAAATTTGGTATTTATCTCTCTTCATCATTTTGTTTTGGCTATTGCCGATCCTCATCTGCAACTAACAAAATCATGCAACGAGAGTATTTCACAGTTCATTCGTATGATTATAAACTATTCCAGATCCGTTTACACCGTCTTCCTATTTTCTGTATTGACAAAGTGGCGGCTTCCGTTTCCTGCCTTCATTATCAGGACCCTTTGGGAGCAGGAATTCAGTCTTTCATCCCTGCGCGGATCGCAGCATGTATCGTTCATTGATGTTTAGTTTTATTGAACTAATGAGTACTTTTATGTGATTCCTAGCTGTTATATATATCACCCTCATCAGTATTTTCTGTTATTTTGGATCAATATTTAACTGACAAAGTGCTTACTCCTAGGATTTCTTTCTTTAATTACATATTTAACGAGTATTATCATTTGAATTTTGATTATTGAGATTAATTTGCCTTTACAAGATTACTTGCAAACTAATAAAACACGCATCTTCCAGGTATGCTTCATTTGAAATGCCATAAGAGGTTGAGGAATTGCATGGCGAGAGTGCAGAAATCTGGGAAGCCTGGATTTTCCAAGACATGTCCCGTCAGTCAAGCTGCATCTACCATGATAAAGGGCTTAGATTTGGCCATCTTATTGGGTCGACTGGTTGACAAAAAGGGCCATTGAGGTGTAACTCACAAAACTTGAACCCTCTATATACACATATATAATCTCCCTCATGAAACAAGGAGAAGTTGAAAACATGTTAGCATACGAATATGTAACGTCAATTGATTAATGAAGCTTGCATCTTTCGATCATATTGAAAATTATCATCGTCTTGGTTTTTTAAAATGGTACATTCATCTTAACAGTCTTGTTACACCGATATGCTTTTGATAAATCTATTGGGTTGTTATTCCACCTCTGGTGTAACAAATCTATCCAAATAGTTGAATAATTCTTTATCCACGGAGTTCATATTAATTGGCAACTTGCGAGCGGAGTGTTTCTGCTCACGCTTTTAGGAGACACAAAAGTTGAATAATTTTTCACGCACTTAAGAGACCCAAAAGTTAAATAATTTTGCTCACACTCTGATAAATCTATTCTGTTGTTATTCGGTCCCTTTGATATTGCTGGAGTTCATTCATTTTGTTTGGCGTTCCCATCTTATTTCCTGGTCACACGAACTTGATTTTAAGAGTCAAAAACTCTGTGTTTTCCACATTTATATATAGATAGCGTGCGTGTATTATTAGGTTGAAAATTTAAAACTCATATTTATTTAATTATAGATAAGACAAGAAATGAAATTTTACCAATTATGGTTAGATTTTCTAATAAATACTGGTACTTAGGAAAATTAATTAATATGAATAAAATTTATAATAAACTACTATTCATAATTTATAAACAATTCATTTCATTTCATTTCGGAAATTCTTTGCATGACAAAAACCCGTCTAATCTTGACACTACACAGGAAAGGGATGGGGGAGTGCCGGCAGCATGTTATTACACAAGCTAGTCAACAAACTTATGTTTTTTTTAAAATATAAAAATTATGGAATGCACTTAACTGATTTGACGAAACAGGATTTACATTTTCATTGATTTGACGAAACAGGATTTACATTTTCATCTTTGCTAAAAGACTCTAATAAACTATTAAAATATGAGCATTACAAATAATAATGTAAAAAACTAAAAAAGAATTGTGATTTCATGGGGTGCGCGGAATATGTTTCTTCCATTTCTTTCATAGAATTGAAAGGTTCAAGAATTAAATCGTCGCTCCAATGCACGAATCGTTTCTAAGTTGATGACAAGAGGATGTTTGGTGACTGCTGAATTAATTGCAATGCTAGCTAATACAGGAATCCTAGTAAGACGAAGATTTTTTTTTGGGGCCAAAAAGACGAACACGTTAAATAGAAGCTTCAAGCCGGCAAAATGGTGTGAATTATTACCCTTATTGGCTAACATTTATTGTCTACCAGCTTTAAACTCATTTTCTGAATAGAAGTAACTAAAATGGTATATAGCCAAAATGTTATATATGGCTTTATTGGTGGTGATTTTGCGAGGAAGGTTTTTAAATTGTAAGAAATGTTATGTTGGGTATGTTGGAAATGAAAATAATTTAAGTACGTGTCCGGCAAAACTGCATCAAAGTTGGCGGTTTCAGGCATCACTATAAATTTATTAAATCGTTTTGAATTTCTATCACATATTATATATTTCAATATATTTTAAATATGATAAAATTATTTCTTTCTTATATCATTTTGTATAAAAAAGTTATTAATAATCTTATTGTATTTTTTAATTATTATTAATAATCAAGAGGAATTTATTTTAACAAAATATAAATAAGTTTTCTAAGAAATTATCTTTCTATTTTCAGTATATACATAATGATGACATGAATGCGACGGAATAGAATTAGCGACGGAATTAGTGACAAAAACTTCTGTGACAAACAATTTAGCGATGAAAATTTCCGACGGAAAAAATTCCGTCTCTAATTCCGTCGCTAAATATTTACTGATGGATTTTCTGACAGATTAGCGACGGAATTTAGCGACGAACAGAAATTCCGTCGCTAAGCGACGGAAAAATTTTGTCGCTAATCCGTTGAAAAAATTAGTGACGAAATTTCCGTCGCAATTCCGTTAAAAATTAGTTACGGAATTTGTTTCCGTCGCAAATTCCGTCACTAATCAGTTGTTTTTTGTAGTGCATATAGGTTTTGAAGAATAAGAGTGAAGCCTAACTGAAGCAGCTCAAGAGGGAATTGGCCGAATTGTTTAATTGAGGCAGGACACGAGCGGACAGCCAGAATCCGGGTAATATTATTTCTATATCAGACAAATTAAATTCATGTTTCGTCTCCAATATCATTAATTACTTGGAGGTGCGATGGTCTAGAAATCCTATAAACTTGGCTGCCTCAACCTCAGCTCCACGCAGTTTTAAGTTCAGTTTGAAATCCATATGCCGGCGTCCAAACTCGAAGCACTCTATAAAGCTACTTGAATAAGGAAATTGAAATCTTGTATGCCTTTATTAGTTTTATAAATAGCTCAGAAATGGGCTAAAGTAATATCCCTGCAACTATAAGCACTATATCAGAAGAATGTATAACACATTACGTACATATGTTAATTTTGGCTGGCTACAGAGTAGAAACTGGACCTGGGCGCATCCCTCCGTATAAATATAAGGGGAGTGACATGCCGGATTAAGGTTTGGAGCGATCTACGGAGTGCGCTCATACAAAGATACACCTATACCAATGGCGATTCACACTAAGCTAATTCTTCTAATATTGGATAATCTGGCCAAAGAAATAACTTTATAGGCATGGTTCCTTTTATCAAATGCGTTGACCATATGCTTTTCTGAAAAGTTCACTGCATGTTGCTAATAAACACAATTAATTGATCATGCAGCTTAATTAAAGAGTTTATTTCATTATGCTGAGCTTGTCCCTATGTTCTCCAGAACCTGCCCCACTCATCTGAGGGAAGCACCTGATATCAGGCACTGGGAGTCAAGAAATGGATTATTGTAGATATATTCATATTCTGAAAACAAAGTTCTTCTGGTGAGGCATGCAAAATTGGAAGATGGAATTATTGAAGGATGCCACTTCTGTTGCACGGGCAGCTGCAGAACTTTCAAACCGTGAGGGACTATTCAACTGGATCACAGTACATTTGTTTACCACAAGACTTCGACAAAACTTATTCTTCTGAGCCTGCAAGAGAAAGAAGGGGGGGGGGGTTTGTTCCATCAATATTTAATAATGTGTCAAGCGAGAGAACTGGTAAAATTATACTGTGTCCTTAATTTTTTAGTCAAAATATGCTTAGCTTATATTTTTATAAATAATCGTATAATTTTCGAAACATGCCAATTATATGATTTCTTTTAATTGTTTAGATGATCACTTTAATAGAAATTTCCCATAAACTTTTTTTAAAAATTTGTTTGAAATGTTAGCCACTTTAGTTTTAAAAATACTCAGAAACGCCATGAACTGGCCCACTTTGCTCAGGTCCAATTCTCAGATGACATTCACCCTCTCACTTGCGCAAAAGTGGGGTTCCCTTTTCTATTTTTTTAATCAGGTAATTTGATTTCCAAGCTGTCAGCATAGATTTTTCCCAACATTCTGATGGATTTAACAGCATTAGGTCCATCTCAGTTAGATTAATACAGTTTAGGCACACGTCTTTTTTAGTATTTTCCAAACAAAAGTAATGTTTTAAATGAAGCAAATAAAAGGGATTAAAAGCTAAGAAAATAAATAATTATAAGAACCACAAACAAGACACGATTGAAGTATAGGAATTTAGAATAGCATTTGTTTCTTTATTTAATTAATTAAGGAATTATAAGGCGTGAGTTATTTCAAGTTTAAAGAAAAAAAAGTTGTTTTGAAATAAAAACCTCTAAAAATCAAGTTGTTCTGAGTTACAATTTAAGTATTAAATAATAATTGAGAAAAAACTCGGAAGACAAAAACTTGTATTCTGCAAAAGATATCAACCAGTGCTTTAATTTCATATACAAAGTTCAATATTTATCAAGCCCTCACATTATTTTCAACTCTAATCTAAAGAAGAGGGGAAAATCGGATTATTTGTGATCGAGCACATTCAATAAAATCCAGATTAAAATAACCAATACCAATCAAATAAATGAGCGAGCTTTTTAGAAAAAGGGGGAAAAAAGATAGAGAAACAAATCAAGTGGGAGGCTGCCACATAGATGAATGTGGAAGCAGCTGGGGAAAGAAGCGTGAGGAGGGATTAAAATGAAAATGGATCAGAAAAGACGGGAAATACCAGATAAAAGCCAGTTAAGGCGAGGGGCATTTCAGTAAAATCTGAATACGGACAAGCAGTCCCAACGGACCCAAGCCGAGTGGGAGTGATCTGAGATAATAAGGCCAAAGACGCCCCACATGACCTGGCACACTCCCCCACCCTCTTACGCAATACCCTCCCTCTTTTGCTATAAAACTACATCCCTCCTCCCACACACCATTACTCGCAGAACGCCCTTCACCTCCACCTCCACCTCCACCTTCACCTTGGTATGCCCCCTTCCCTTCTAATTCTCTCTGTTTTCTTATCTCTTTTACTTCCCCAGTTTCTCTCTTCTCTCTTTCTGCTTCTTCGCTCTCCCTTGTCTTCCAGCCACGTATCTTTAGAAGGTCTCCATATCTCTGGAGCTTTAAAGCTGTGTGTGTGTACGTCCCAGAGCCTTTTCAGTTTATGTCATGTTCTACAGAATTTGGCATTTTTCAGTTTTTTTTATTCCAGACTGTTTATGCATGTCGTTTTCTTCTTCTTTCATTCATTAAGTGGTGCGTTGTAAATTTACGTTATGTTTCGCTCGCGTAGACAGCGAGGGGGGGCCATTTTCTGGGAACGAAGGTCTCTTCCTGTTCTTCGCTTTGCGATTTCACATAATGACAGGATCACATCGAAGCCTTGAATATTAATTGTTTCCAGAAACTCCAGCGCAGCTGTCCTTGATTTTAAAAGTGTGTTCATGGATGATGATGAAGATCGTGAATTGAGTTTGCGAGCTTCGTTTGAATTGAACATCACTGGCTTTGACCTGGCTCGATCTTCTTTCTGCTCGCTCCATTTCATGGTTCATTCATGGTGGCACAAACAAACCGTTTTGCTGCATTAAAAATTCTGTCGTTTCTTCCGAAATTTCTTAATGTGTTTGGTTGCAAAGAAAATAGTGAAGGAGACTAATAATACCTCTCTTCCACTGATAATTTTGTCTGTTAGCAGCCGGGGATGTGACTAACTCGACCCGGCGCATGTTACCAGTTTCCTTTTGGCCAATAACAAGCAAAACACATACACGAAGATCGATGGTCTTAATTAACTTTCTTGTTACCATTTTGCCCTTTCTGTATATGCAAGACAAAGATTCCTTTACTTTAGCTTGTAACAGCCATGCATGCTTTTCTTGCTTGAGGCAGAGTGACTCCTCGGACAACATGAATGAAGAACATATCATCACTGTCTGTCCTGAACAAGTCTCGACACAAACGACCCCATTGAGGTCTTCGACTTCCTCAAACGACGTCGTCATTTCAGTGGACGAAATCAGTATATCCATGGAAGACGCAGCAAATGCTACGTATCTGGAGGCAGCAGCAATGTCATCCGGAGAGACGAGACAGTGCCGATTTTGTCATGGGGAAGACCTTCTGAGACGCCTGGAAGCACCCTGCGGTTGCAGTGGCACTCTGCGGGTATACATAAAAACTTCATCCTATATCGATAATCTATTTATACGCATATGTGTGTGTGTGTGGTCTATAGTTTACTTCAATATGTTATTGGTCGCCATATAGCTTATATTAAATATAATTACTACTTCTTCCTCCTCCTCCTCAGATTCAGATCATGCAATTAAATGACCAGTAGTATCTAATCTAAGATTAGCGAATTAATTAACTAGGATATCAAATTGAAAGCTCATATAATTACATTTTGCAATTAATGTTGTCAAATATGCTTGACCGGAAAACTGACTGGAATTCCTTCTCTACCTCTCTTCACGGCATGCCACATAAAGTACGCCCACAGGAGTTGCACCACTGCTTGGTGCAACACCAAGGGCAGCATCGTGTGCGAGATTTGCGAGCTGGTACGTACGCAGAGCCCCTTTGCTGCCACTTATTCATGAATTCGTACTTTTCTGTGTTCGCGCGATTGTGGACATATACACAGCTGAATTAGAGTCCCCTTCACAGTACACACTTCAACATATACTACGCTTTCGCTTGAGATTTCGCATTCCAATCATCATATTTTATAGGCTCGATTAATATTATTTGCTGCGTAACTTAAATTAGTCTTTACATGATTTGGAATATGTTTATTTAATGTGCGCGCGCGCAGCCCTACGGGCCTGATTATGCAGTGACAGAAGAATCATCAACCAACACGAGGCAAGTCCTAGCCCTCTATATATATGTTTTCTCTCAATCTGTGTGTGTGTGTGTGTGTGTGTGTAAACTTGTCTGTATCTTTTATGATATTGGCAGAGTGGTGATGGAGAGTGAGAGTTCGATGAGTACTCCTACCACCATTACGCAAGTGCAATCCCCTCTGCAGCAACCAGATCAGCAGAGGGCAGCTTCTCTTGCTCGGTGGGCCAACCTGATGGTTCCCTGTCGTGGCTTACTCTACGCCACCTTGCTCGTCCTCGTAATACCTCATACTTAGCTTCAAACTCTTTCATTTCAAAGTCAACAATCGGCCCGCGGCAATGTTCTCAGTTGCGAAAACAAACTAGTTTACCGAAATTTATTAGTTCCTGGGTCGCTCGGGTAGGTTTTCAATATTGGTTATAAAGTTTTGCCTCTGCGTATGGCTGGTGCAGTTTCTGCTGGCGCTGATAGTGAATGATGTCTTCTCCTTCACCAAGACAACCAAAAAGGAGCCAAAGAAAGCCTTCAATGTCATGTTCGTGGTAAGAGGATTATACTGTGTGTGTCTGCTTATAGCTGACACTAGAATAATGGTTTTTGATCATATGATCTCTAAGAAATTAACTAACTAGTTCAAATCTGGTGACAGGTTATTATGATGCTGCTCGCACCCTTCTCTCTCCTGTCATGCTTTTACGAATGCCGGTAAGTTGGTTAATCGATAATTAGTTGCAGCCATGACCTTTTAGTTCAGTACTCCATTATTAGATTACGCTTTTCAATATATATAGCAATATCATAAAGCTTTTCTTATGAATTTTGTGAACTGACATAGAGCTATGATCCAAGAGCACTTCGCGGAAAGGAATCGGAGAGCTGCGGCGGCGGGACAAGTTCGAGCATCTAGAATCTGAGAGAACCAGCTTCCAATTTTATTTCCTTTGTTTTATTGTGCGTTTTATAATATATATGAATAAGAACCTGCAGGTCTTCGTGCTGTTTAATTTGTCTACCCGTATGTAGTAAAACCTATTGATGCTGCTTATGAGACATTGCATGTATCTGTCTAATCTCTGCACTGCTCTTTCCCTGTCCTAAGCCCATGCCATAGTCGCAAACAACTTAAATCCAACAGCCCAAACGAGTTGTCCAGGTAAGAAAAAAAATTCCATGTCCAGACTAACTGGTTAATTTACATACGAGTGTCTGTCTTAGGAATTGGCAATTAGCAACCTATTCCTTTGACGCCAGACCTTTTTGTGATGAGCGTGAATCTAAAAAGAGAGATTAATTTCAAAAGACCAACCTTTCGGAAGAAAAAGCTTCTTAAACTTACTAACCTCACATCCAATGTTCCCATGTCCCAAAATGGACCGCCGTCTCACGATATCTCCTAGACATATAACTTATTTAAACATCCAATTCATATCCCTTGTATTACTGTTTCATGATATATATACCCACAAACACGAAAATTACTTTTTAATACTATATATATGATTTATTATCTGCATCTGACATTAATGAAGCTCATAAATTATTGAATTGTTTGATACCTTCATTATTTTCGAAATGAACAGTCATTTAAATTCATTAATTTAGTTTCTATCTTTTTGGCCACTTATTAATTTAGTAGTAGTATAGTAGTTGGTTTTACCTTTTTTTTTTTTGGGTACCAAAAGGAGCTTAGCTCAGAACTAAACACTAATTGTATGGGGAGTCATTACTCCCTCACGGTCATTCTTCATCAGTCTCAGGATCTCTTCCGGAGGTTGGCTCCAAACCCGTACGTACCTGTGTGGTTTGTTTCCTTCCCATTGAGGCTAGTTTATCTGCACAATAATTTCCTTCTTTGTAGACGTGCTTCAATCTAATCGACCAGTCCCTTGCAAGCAGTTCTCGAATTCTTAGACACAGATTTTGGCAGTCCTCTAGCATCTCCTTCTTTTCCATGGCCGTAATTAACTCAAGAGAGTCACTTTCCACTTCGATCAGCTTGAATCCCAGGTCCCAGCACAGTTTCAGTCCCTCATACAGTCCTATTGCTTCTGTCTCTAGAGCTTCGACCCAACAGAGCCTCATAGAGAAGCCACTTAGCCATTCTCCACAATCTTCTCCTATGATACCTCCACACCCAGCATCATTTCTCGCCATCCACTACCCATCCACATTCAGTTTGCACCAGTTCATCGGAGGAGGCAACCAGACTACTTGAATCTCTCGGGTCCCCCTATCTGTGCATGTATTTCCATCCCATCGCTGGCTGTAGTATTCCAGGAACTGAGTGATTAAGGAGGGCGCATTATGTGGCGTTTCATAATTCTCTTCATGTGTACTCAGGTTCCGCCACTTCCAAGCATACCAACATCCTACTGCGAAGATTTCCGGTCCCCAGCGTTCCTCTTGCTTTCTTCTTCCTGGTTTCAAGCTGTGCAGTATCCAATTCCTCAAGGATTTGGAGAAAAAGGATTGCCAATGCTTCTGCGGAACAAGTCTTTTCCATATATGTGTTCTTTGAAAGGAGAGATGGTGTTACCTTTTTGGTACAGAAAAGTTGTCTCATTCTTCCTTATTGATATGTCGTCAAAATGTTTTATTCCGCCAATTTTTTTTTAACTAGGTAAATTTTTTAG
The DNA here is from genome assembly GCF_004799145.2 of Neltuma alba. NCBI lineage: Eukaryota > Viridiplantae > Streptophyta > Magnoliopsida > Fabales > Fabaceae > Neltuma > Neltuma alba. The sequence continues at coordinate 16,353 of NW_021637728.1, forward strand.
GAAAAAAATTTTAAAAAGTTTCTTATGTAATTTTGTTTAAATTAGCTCATTGGTCACAATCCCAATTCCTCGTTAAATCATAAGTGTTTAAACCCTAAAATTCTACCTATAAGTCATTTTACCCTAACTATATATTTAAGCTTAATTTAGGTGACTTGTAGTACGTTGACACTCACAAATCACAATTTTTTGACACTCACAAATCACAATTTTAAGTTTGCGTCCATCAATTGAACTAAAATGTAAAATAATTCATTTTTATAAATTTTAAATGAATTTTTGTCCCATAAAAAGTCTATATCGTCAGGGAAAAAAAATGTTTGTCACGAGCGATTGAACTAAGAGAAGGTAGTAATAAACAAGCGGGCCGCATTGAAAGCCCTGAGGTAACTTGTTGGGAAGCTAGGCCTGCAGCCGCAAGGTCCATGTCTGGGCGCCATGTAAAAGTATCCATACTTCATTTTTTCCCCTTTCCACAGTCCAATTGCCACTTAGTTAATGCGTTATCGCAAGTACAAAACTCACGCAATATGATCCTATGGAAGAAACTCAAGTCATCACTGCTACTAATATAACTTGTAAATGACAACGTGGCGTGGCAGCCATTAGAAGTGCACCAACATTACACATACTACCCAGTGTCGTTAGGACACACTGGATCAGCAGTAATTAATTAATGACCGAAGAGGTACAAATAATTTATACGAGAGAGGATAAAGTTCAAGGGCATTTGGGTCCTCCCTCCTTGGTCTTCCAGTTATTGTAGCAAGGGCACACAGCTTTGTTGCCATAATAGCCAGGAGGCACACACAGGCATTTCCTGCAGCACTTCTGACAGAAAAACATGCACGCTTTGTGGTACTGTGTCTTCTTGCACCTCCTTGAGCATTCTGATGGGCATTCTGCTCTCCCGTTTCATTGTTATACTCACACTCTTAATCATATATATACATATAGGCAAAAAAAAACACAGGACATTAGTGAAGCAAAAAACTTAACTAACTTACCGGAGCTCTTGAGACTGCCCGGTCCAAATTTTTTCTGCAAGCAGAACACTAGGTCAAAACTTACCCTCATCATCATCAAGAAAACGAAGAATGGAAGTGGAGTGGATAACTAGTGAGGGTACGTTAATTACCTTGTCTTCGTAGTGGTGGCCTCCGTGCCCATGAGAAGCCATGACCTGCATAAGTAGTAATATATGAGGGACCATCCCACCATTGAATCTCTAGCAGTAATTAACATCCAGATCTGAACAAAAGAGTAAAAGGTGGCGCTTTTTATGTGTATATTAGTTTAATGTACGAGAGTAGCTAGAGATAGAGAGAGACTAAACCATTGTTTGAAGCATGGAAATGAGCACGAGGACCAATATGAGCGCTGCGAGAAACCTAGCCATGATCACCTTCAGGAAGGGGAGCTGAAATTTGACGGAATCAGAGAGAAGGCAAAATGGAGGGAGAGCATCAATCTGATCGGAGGTGTATGGTGTGTGTGTGTGTGTGTGGAAGTCAGAAGTTATCGGGCATCCTCATGGACAGGGAAGGTGTTGAGTTTAACATTTTGTGAGAGGTATAAATAGAGTGAGTGAGTGGTGTGGGATCATAACTGAAGAAAGATGGCTTCTACTTCGATCGTACGGCCATGAGCATATCATTCCATCGAACTTTACCTGACCGGCCATTGAAGACATCTGTTTGGCCGTTGCATTGAAGGCACATTGAAATAGGTTAGTTAAGCAGTTGGGGATAAGCAGGCAACTGAATATTGAAAAGGGAGAGGATAACAGTTTAAAATGAGTCTCATCCTAAATTTTTAATTTGATTTTCAGACAATTCTAACCTTATAATTTTAATTTTTTTGTGCTTTACTGCTGTCTCCAGTCCTTTATATAAAAGTCAGTTAACTAACTTAAGTAAATTAAAAAGATTAGTTAAGTTAGTTATTCAAATAAACAAGTATTTTTTTCTAAAATATCCTTACTAATCATATGTATTAGCTAGAACTATCATTTGATGAAATCTTTATCATGTATGCTACTACTACGAGGACTATTCTGAGAAAAAAATGAACATATATGAAACAAAATATATTGGAGTCTTATATTTAGGAACAAATTAAATTTCAAATTAGTTTTTATACAAAGTATTGGAGATAGTATAACGTAAGTTCTTTTTATTTGGAAAATAGAAAAAGAAGGTGAGAGGTAGATTGAAGAAGATGGGAGAAGTTAAAAGGAATGAGATGTTTGCAAAAGAAAGAATGGCGGTACATGTGAAGAATGAGAGTCCGGGAAAACAGGTTAGATATGGAGAGGGTGATGGATATTAATGGGGTTGGGCTCTCATTAAATGCAAACCCATTCAATTCCCAAATTTGCTTGCCAAACCCCATCTCTGTGTATTAAATACCTTACCTTCCCAAACTCAACTTAAATGTGTTCACAAACCTGTGCTTTTTCTGCATTTAATTCCCATCCTTCCCTTTCTTACACATCCCAAAACTCCTTCTCCTTTTTTCTTTATTTTTTTTTCCCCCAGGATAACCCAAGGAGAAGGTGCCCAACTGCCCATCCGACCCTCAAATCTATCTATCCATTTCAAAAGATGATTGTTGCCCACGGCCCACATCTATTACCCAATAACACAACCAAAGCCCAACCAGCCAACTTTTCAGGCCCCATTCCACCTCCAAGAAAGGCAAATCAAGATTCGTCCATTCTATAATGGACCCACAGCCGAAAAGGGCAATTAAGAAGATGGCGACATCTATATCAAATGTTTATAATATTGAAACCGAACTACAATGTGACATGAAATTGCGTATCAAGTAACGGAGCTGTGTGCTGTCTTAATCGGAGATTACGGGGCGGTGCTATGGAGAGGACAATAATTCAGGTGGTTAGGCCGCATCCGCCACACTGCTCACAACTTCTAAGCAATCTCCTGTATCGCCCATAGGAAGCATGTCTATATACGTGTTTTATATTATACAAAAGAGGTTTTACAATTAGAACTGGAGGTAGTATAATGAAATTGCCTGTGAGTGTAGTGACATTATTGCCCTCCTTATTACTTTGTTTCTCTCTGGATTATGATTTCTTTTTTGGGGGGGGGCCCCTCTAGATTATGAGCTTCTGGTTGGACTTTTTTTTTTCTGAGGAAGAGGAGAGACGCGTGTAGGCCCAGAAAATCGTCATTTTGGGATGCCAACTTTGTGAAACGGCGTGGGGTTGAGATTTGTCAGACGCCATTATTGTGGACATGACATGATGAATGAAGCTGCCGAGATATTTGGAGGCCTGTTTCACCCTTCGCGGGCCTCTCCTTCTTCCCTCGCCTTACTGCGCCCGCAAAAATTAACTCACCCAAATGCTCACAAATATTTACCTCACTTGCGGGCTTCTATCAACAAACCCAATAAAGTGTTTGTCTCGAGATGGCCAGCTCACCGGAATGATTAATTCAGACCAGCAATTGATGCCCCCTTGTTCCATGGTTAATTGCTCCCGTTGTTAACAATATGACTTCTAATTATTTCACAGAAATTGAGAAAAGTTGTTAGAAGTATATCCTTAAAATGATCAAAAGTTGTTACTACTTTCCAAGACTACCTTCCTATGGAAACCAAAGTATCTAATTAATTATTTTTACTTTCCTTTTATATAATCTCTCTCCACGATACAATAATAAATAAGGGAGTTGTGAGTTATAATCAGTGGTTTCTTTTAAACTATTGTGAAGTGTTTTCTTTCTTTTTTTTGGGGGGGGGGGGGGGGGGGGTTTGCACAACGATTGTGAAGTGTGGTGTCGTCTGTTAGGGAACGTAAAGAGATCCGCCGAAACTTGCAACAGAATTCAAATGGTCTCAATTATCCTTTTGGGGAAGCAGGGGAATTCTGGCAATTCGGGAGACAAAGAAATGAAAATCGTTGGCAAAAAAAAAAAAAAAGAAACAAGAAGACATGAAAATCGGGTAATGGAGGTTAGATAACATGATTCAATATGGGTGGCAATAAATGAGCTGTTATGGGTCATGTGCGGACTATGATGACCAAAATTCGGAGGCCAATCATCTCCCTTAGAAATTCCAAAACAATCATACGACGAATTAAGGACCGTCTCCAATGACGCATCCTGTATGGTAAACTGCCATGCCAATTTTGAATGAAGTAGCAGCACACACCAATATGGTCCCCTAAATGGTACTAACATTAACTCTCTTTCTATGTACTTTCCGATCCTTAATATAAGACCCATTTAACTAATTTAATTAGATTAAGAAAGTTATATAAGTTAGTTAATTATAAGAAAAGTGACATGTTTTTT
>NW_021637729.1:0-42588 GCF_004799145.2 Neltuma alba
AAAAGACGAACACGTTAAATAGAAGCTTCAAGCCGGCAAAATGGTGTGAATTATTACCCTTATTGGCTAACATTTATTGTCTACCAGCTTTAAACTCATTTTCTGAATAGAAGTAACTAAATGGTATATAGCCCAAATGTTATATATGGCTTTATTGGTGGTGATTTTTGCGAGGAAGGTTTTTAAATTGTAAGAAATGTTATGTTGGGTATGTTGGAAATGAAAATAATTTAAGTACGTGTCCGGCAAAACTGCATCAAAGTTGGCGGTTTCAGGCATCACTATAAATTTATTAAATCGTTTTGAATTTCTATCACATATTATATATTTCAATATATTTTAAATATGATAAAATATTTCTTTCTTATATCATTTTGTTATAAAAAGTTATTAATAATCTTATTGTATTTTTTATTATTATTAATTCAAGAGGAAATTTATTTTAACAAAATATAATAAGTTTTCTAAGAAATTATCTTTCTATTTTCAGTATATACATAATGATGACATGAATGCGACGGAATAAATTAGCGACGGAATTAGTGACAAAAACTTCTGTGACAAACAATTTAGCGATGAAAATTTCCGACGGAAAAATTCCGTCTCTAATTCCGTCGCTAAATATTTACTGATGGATTTTCTGACAGATTAGCGACGGAATTTAGCGACGAACAGAAATTCCGTCGCTAAGCGACGGAAAATTTTGTCGCTAATCCGTTGAAAAAATTAGTGACGAAATTTCGTCGCAATTCCGTTAAAAATTAGTTACGGAATTTGTTTCCGTCGCAAATTCCGTCACTAATCAGTTGTTTTTTGTAGTGCATATAGGTTTTGAAGAATAAGAGTGAAGCCTAACTGAAGCAGCTCAAGAGGGAATTGGCCGAATTGTTTAATTGAGGCAGGACACGAGCGGACAGCCAGAATCCGGGTAATATTATTTCTATATCAGACAAATTAAATTCATGTTTCGTCTCCAATATCATTAATTACTTGGAGGTGCGATGGTCTAGAAATCCTATAAACTTGGCTGCCTCAACCTCAGCTCCACGCAGTTTTAAGTTCAGTTTGAAATCCATATGCCGGCGTCCAACTCGAAGCACTCTATAAAGCTACTTGAATAAGGAAATTGAAATCTTGTATGCCTTTATTAGTTTATAAATAGCTCAGAAATGGGCTAAAGTAATATCCCTGCAACTATAAGCACTATATCAGAAGAATGTATAACACATTACGTACATATGTTAATTTTGGCTGGCTACAGAGTAGAAACTGGACCTGGGCGCATCCCTCCGTATAAATATAAAGGGGAGTGACATGCCGGATTAAGGTTTGGAGCGATCTACGGAGTGCGCTCATACAAAGATACACCTATACCAATGGCGATTCACACTAAGCTAATTCTTCTAATATTGGATAATCTGGCCAAAGAAATAACTTTATAGGCATGGTTCCTTTTATCAAATGCGTTGACCATATGCTTTCTGAAAAGTTCACTGCATGTTGCTAATAAACACAATTAATTGATCATGCAGCTTAATTAAAGAGTTTATTTCATTATGCTGAGCTTGTCCCTATGTTCTCCAGAACCTGCCCCACTCATCTGAGGGAAGCACCTGATATCAGGCACTGGGAGTCAAGAAATGGATTATTGTAGATATATTCATATTCTGAAAACAAAGTTCTTCTGGTGAGGCATGCAAAATTGGAAGATGGAATTATTGAAGGATGCCACTTCTGTTGCACGGGCAGCTGCAGAACTTTCAAACCGTGAGGGACTATTCAACTGGATCACAGTACATTTGTTTACCACAAGACTTCGACAAAACTTATTCTTCTGAGCCTGCAAGAGAAAGAAGGGGGGGGGGGTTTGTTCCATCAATATTAATAATGTGTCAAGCGAGAGAACTGGTAAAATTATACTTGTCCTTAATTTTTAGTCAAAATATGCTTAGCTTATATTTTATAAATAATCGTATAATTTTCGAAACATGCCAATTATATGATTTCTTTTAATTGTTTAGATGATCACTTTAATAGAAATTTCCCATAAACTTTTTTTAAAAATTTGTTTGAAATGTTAGCCACTTTAGTTTTAAAAATACTCAGAAACGCCATGAACTGGCCCACTTTGCTCAGGTCCAATTCTCAGATGACATTCACCCTCTCACTTGCGCAAAAGTGGGGTTCCCTTTTCTATTTTTTTTAATCAGGTAATTTGATTTCCAAGCTGTCAGCATAGATTTTTCCCAACATTCTGATGGATTTAACAGCATTAGGTCCATCTCAGTTAGATTAATACAGTTTAGGCACACGTCTTTTTAGTATTTTCCAAACAAAAGTAATGTTTTAAATGAAGCAAATAAAGGGATTAAAAGCTAAGAAAATAAATAATTATAAGAACCACAAACAAGACACGATTGAAGTATAGGAATTAGAATAGCATTTGTTTCTTTATTTAATTAATTAAGGAATTATAAGGCGTGAGTTATTTCAAGTTTAAAGAAAAAAAGTTGTTTTGAAATAAAACCTCTAAAAATCAAGTTGTTCTGAGTTACAATTTAAGTATTAAATAATAATTGAGAAAAAACTCGGAAGACAAAAACTTGTATTCTGCAAAAGATATCAACCAGTGCTTTAATTTCATATACAAAGTTCAATATTTATCAAGCCCTCACATTATTTTCAACTCTAATCTAAAGAAGAGGGGAAAATCGGATTATTTGTGATCGAGCACATTCAATAAATCCAGATTAAAATAACCAATACCAATCAAATAAATGAGCGAGCTTTTTAGAAAAAGGGGGAAAAAGATAGAGAAACAAATCAAGTGGGAGGCTGCCACATAGATGAATGTGGAAGCAGCTGGGGAAAGAAGCGTGAGGAGGGATTAAAATGAAAATGGATCAGAAAAGACGGGAAATACCAGATAAAAGCCAGTTAAGGCGAGGGGCATTTCAGTAAAATCTGAATACGGACAAGCAGTCCCAACGGACCCAAGCCGAGTGGGAGTGATCTGAGATAATAAGGCCAAAGACGCCCCACATGACCTGGCACACTCCCCACCCTCTTACGCAATACCCTCCCTCTTTTGCTATAAAACTACATCCCTCCTCCCACACACCATTACTCGCAGAACGCCCTTCACCTCCACCTCCACCTCCACCTTCACCTTGGTATGCCCCCTTCCCTTCTAATTCTCTCTGTTTTCTTATCTCTTTTACTTCCCCAGTTTCTCTCTTCTCTCTTTCTGCTTCTTCGCTCTCCCTTGTCTTCCAGCCACGTATCTTTAGAAGGTCTCCATATCTCTGGAGCTTTAAAGCTGTGTGTGTGTACGTCCCAGAGCCTTTTCAGTTTATGTCATGTTCTACAGAATTTGGCATTTTTCAGTTTTTTTTATTCCAGACTGTTTATGCATGTCGTTTTCTTTCTTCTTTCATTCATTAAGTGGTGCGTTGTAAATTTACGTTATGTTTCGCTCGCGTAGACAGCGAGGGGGGGCCATTTTCTGGGAACGAAGGTCTCTTCCTGTTTCTTCGCTTTGCGATTTCACATAATGACAGGATCACATCGAAGCCTTGAATATTAATTGTTTCCAGAAACTCCAGCGCAGCTGTCCTTGATTTTAAAAGTGTGTTCATGGATGATGATGAAGATCGTGAATTGAGTTTGCGAGCTTCGTTTGAATTGAACATCACTGGCTTTGACCTGGCTCGATCTTCTTTCTGCTCGCTCCATTTCATGGTTCATTCATGGTGGCACAACAAACCGTTTTGCTGCATTAAAAATTCTGTCGTTTCTTCCGAAATTTCTTAATGTGTTTGGTTGCAAAGAAAATAGTGAAGGAGACTAATAATACCTCTCTTCCACTGATAATTTTGTCTGTTAGCAGCCGGGGATGTGACTAACTCGACCCGCGCATGTTACCAGTTTACTTTTGGCCAATAACAAGCAAAACACATACACGAAGATCGATGGTCTTAATTAACTTTCTTGTTACCATTTTGCCCTTTCTGTATATGCAAGACAAAGATTCCTTTACTTTAGCTTGTAACAGCCATGCATGCTTTTCTTGCTTGAGGCAGAGTGACTCCTCGGACAAAATGAATGAAGAACATATCATCGCTGTCTGTCCTGAACAAGTCTCGACACAAACGACCCCATTGAGGTCTTCGACTTCCTCAAACAACGTCGTCATTTCAGTGGACGAAATCAGTGTATCCATGGAAGACGCAGCAAATGCTACGTATCTGGAGGCAGCAGCAATGTCATCCGGAGAGACGAGACAGTGCCGATTTTGTCATGGGGAAGACCTTCTGAGACGCCTGGAAGCACCCTGCGGTTGCAGTGGCACTCTGCGGGTATACATAAAAACTTCATCCTATATCGATAATCTATTTATACGCATATGTGTGTGTGTGTGTGGTCTATAGTTTACTTCAATATGTTATTGGTCGCCATATAGCTTATATTAAATATAATTACTACTTCTCCTCCTCCTCCTCAGATTCAGATCATGCAATTAAATGACCAGTAGTATCTAATCTAAGATTAGCGAATTAATTAACTAGGATATCAAATTGAAAGCTCATATAATTACATTTTGCAATTAATGTTGTCAAATATGCTTGACCGGAAAACTGACTGGAATTCCTTCTCTACCTCTCTTCACGGCATGCCACATAAAGTACGCCCACAGGAGTTGCACCACTGCTTGGTGCAACACCAAGGGCAGCATCGTGTGCGAGATTTGCGAGCTGGTACGTACGCAGAGCCCCTTTGCTGCCACTTATTCATGAATTCGTACTTTTCTGTGTTCGCGCGATTGTGGACATATACACAGCTGAATTAGAGTCCCCTTCACAGTACACACTTCACATATACTACGCTTTCGCTTGAGATTTCGCATTCCAATCATCATATTTTATAGGCTCGATTAATATTATTTGCTGCGTAACTTAAATTAGTCTTTACATGATTTGGAATATGTTTATTTAATGTGCGCGCGCGCAGCCCTACGGGCCTGATTATGCAGTGACAGAAGAATCATCAACCAACACGAGGCAAGTCCTAGCCCTCTATATATATGTTTTCTCTCAATCTGTGTGTGTGTGTGTGTGTGTGTGTAAACTTGTCTGTATCTTTTATGATATTGGCAGAGTGGTGATGGAGAGTGAGAGTTCGATGAGTACTCCTACCACCATTACGCAAGTGCAATCCCCTCTGCAGCAACCAGATCAGCAGAGGGCAGCTTCTCTTGCTCGGTGGGCCAACCTGATGGTTCCCTGTCGTGGCTTACTCTACGCCACCTTGCTCGTCCTCGTAATACCTCATACTTAGCTTCAAACTCTTTCATTTCAAAGTCAACAATCGGCCCGCGGCAATGTTCTCAGTTGCGAAAACAAACTAGTTTACCGAAATTTATTAGTTCCTGGGTCGCTCGGGTAGGTTTTCAATATTGGTTATAAAGTTTTGCCTCTGCGTATGGCTGGTGCAGTTTCTGCTGGCGCTGATAGTGAATGATGTCTTCTCCTTCACCAAGACAACCAAAAGGAGCCAAAGAAAGCCTTCAATGTCATGTTCGTGGTAAGAGGATTATACTGTGTGTGTCTGCTTATAGCTGACACTAGAATAATGGTTTTTGATCATATGATCTCTAAGAAATTAACTAACTAGTTCAAATCTGGTGACAGGTTATTATGATGCTGCTCGCACCCTTCTCTCTCCTGTCATGCTTTACGAATGCCGGTAAGTTGGTTAATCGATAATTAGTTGCAGCCATGACCTTTTAGTTCAGTACTCCATTATTAGATTACGCTTTTCAATATATATAGCAATATCATAAAGCTTTTCTTATGAATTTTGTGAACTGACATAGAGCTATGATCCAAGAGCACTTCGCGGAAAGGAATCGGAGAGCTGCGGCGGCGGGACAAGTTCGAGCATCTAGAATCTGAGAGAACCAGCTTCCAATTTTATTTCCTTTGTTTTATTGTGCGTTTTATAATATATATGAATAAGAACCTGCAGGTCTTCGTGCTGTTTAATTTGTCTACCCGTATGTAGTAAAACCTATTGATGCTGCTTATGAGACATTGCATGTATCTGTCTAATCTCTGCACTGCTCTTTCCCTGTCCTAAGCCCATGCCATAGTCGCAAACAACTTAAATCCAACAGCCCAAACGAGTTGTCCAGGTAAGAAAAAAAATTCCATGTCCAGACTAACTGGTTAATTTACATACGAGTGTCTGTCTTAGGAATTGGCAATTAGCAACCTATTCCTTTGACGCCAGACCTTTTTGTGATGAGCGTGAATCTAAAAAGAGAGATTAATTTCAAAAGACCAACCTTTCGGAAGAAAAAGCTTCTTAAACTTACTAACCTCACATCCAATGTTCCCATGTCCCAAAATGGACCGCCGTCTCACGATATCTCCTAGACATATAACTTATTTAAACATCCAATTCATATCCCTTGTATTACTGTTTCATGATATATATACCCACAAACACGAAAATTACTTTTTAATACTATATATATGATTTATTATCTGCATCTGACATTAATGAAGCTCATAAATTATTGAATTGTTTGATACCTTCATTATTTTCGAAATGAACAGTCATTTAAATTCATTAATTTAGTTTCTATCTTTTTGGCCACTTATTAATTTAGTAGTAGTATAGTAGTTGGTTTTACCTTTTTTTTTTTGGGTACCAAAAGGAGCTTAGCTCAGAACTAAACACTAATTGTATGGGGAGTCATTACTCCCTCACGGTCATTCTTCATCAGTCTCAGGATCTCTTCCGGAGGTTGGCTCCAACCCGTACGTACCTGTGTGGTTTGTTTCCTTCCCATTGAGGCTAGTTTATCTGCACAATAATTTCCTTCTTTGTAGACGTGCTTCAATCTAATCGACCAGTCCCTTGCAAGCAGTTCTCGAATTCTTAGACACAGATTTTGGCAGTCCTCTAGCATCTCCTTCTTTTCCATGGCCGTAATTAACTCAAGAGAGTCACTTTCCACTTCGATCAGCTTGAATCCCAGGTCCCAGCACAGTTTCAGTCCCTCATACAGTCCTATTGCTTCTGTCTCTAGAGCTTCGACCCAACAGAGCCTCATAGAGAAGCCACTTAGCCATTCTCCACAATCTTCTCCTATGATACCTCCACACCCAGCATCATTTCTCGCCATCCACTACCCATCCACATTCAGTTTGCACCAGTTCATCGGAGGAGGCAACCAGACTACTTGAATCTCTCGGGTCCCCTATCTGTGCATGTATTTCCATCCCATCGCTGGCTGTAGTATTCCAGGAACTGAGTGATTAAGGAGGGCGCATTATGTGGCGTTTCATAATTCTCTTCATGTGTACTCAGGTTCCGCCACTTCCAAGCATACCAACATCCTACTGCGAAGATTTCCGGTCCCCAGCGTTCCTCTTGCTTTCTTCTTCCTGGTTTCAAGCTGTGCAGTATCCAATTCCTCAAGGATTTGGAGAAAAAGGATTGCCAATGCTTCTGCGGAACAAGTCTTTTCCATATATGTGTTCTTTGAAAGGAGAGATGGTGTTACCTTTTTGGTACAGAAAAGTTGTCTCATTCTTCCTTATTGATATGTCGTCAAAATGTTTTATTCCGCCAATTTTTTTTTAACTAGGTAAATTTTTTAGGAAAAAAAAATTTTAAAAAGTTTCTTATGTAATTTTGTTTAAATTAGCTCATTGGTCACAATCCCAATTCCTCGTTAAATCATAAGTGTTTAAACCCTAAAATTCTACCTATAAGTCATTTTACCCTAACTATATATTTAAGCTTAATTTAGGTGACTTGTAGTACGTTGACACTCACAAATCACAATTTTTTGACACTCACAAATCACAATTTTAAGTTTGCGTCCATCAATTGAACTAAAATGTAAAATAATTCATTTTTATAAATTTTAAATGAATTTTTGTCCCATAAAAAGTCTATATCGTCAGGGAAAAAAAATGTTTGTCACGAGCGATTGAACTAAGAGAAGGTAGTAATAAACAAGCGGGCCGCATTGAAAGCCCTGAGGTAACTTGTTGGGAAGCTAGGCCTGCAGCCGCAAGGTCCATGTCTGGGCGCCATGTAAAAGTATCCATACTTCATTTTTTCCCCTTTCCACAGTCCAATTGCCACTTAGTTAATGCGTTATCGCAAGTACAAAACTCACGCAATATGATCCTATGGAAGAAACTCAAGTCATCAACTGCTACTAATATAACTTGTAAATGACAACGTGGGTGGCAGCCATTAGAAGTGCACCAACATTACACATACTACCCAGTGTCGTTAGGACACACTGGATCAGCAGTAATTAATTAATGACCGAAGAGGTACAAATAATTTATACGAGAGAGGATAAAGTTCAAGGGCATTTGGGTCCTCCCTCCTTGGTCTTCCAGTTATTGTAGCAAGGGCACACAGCTTTGTTGCCATAATAGCCAGGAGGCACACACAGGCATTTCCTGCAGCACTTCTGACAGAAAAACATGCACGCTTTGTGGTACTGTGTCTTCTTGCACCTCCTGAGCATTCTGATGGGCATTCTGCTCTCCCGTTTCATTGTTATACTCACACTCTTAATCATATATATACATATAGGCAAAAAAAAACACAGGACATTAGTGAAGCAAAAAACTTAACTAACTTACCGGAGCTCTTGAGACTGCCCGGTCCAAATTTTTTCTGCAAGCAGAACACTAGGTCAAAACTTACCCTCATCATCATCAAGAAAACGAAGAATGGAAGTGGAGTGGATAACTAGTGAGGGTACGTTAATTACCTTGTCTTCGTAGTGGTGGCCTCCGTGCCCATGAGAAGCCATGACCTGCATAAGTAGTAATATATGAGGGACCATCCCACCATTGAATCTCTAGCAGTAATTAACATCCAGATCTGAACAAAAGAGTAAAAGGTGGCGCTTTTTATGTGTATATTAGTTTAATGTACGAGAGTAGCTAGAGATAGAGAGAGACTAAACCATTGTTTGAAGCATGGAAATGAGCACGAGGACCAATATGAGCGCTGCGAGAAACCTAGCCATGATCACCTTCAGGAAGGGGAGCTGAAATTTGACGGAATCAGAGAGAAGGCAAAATGGAGGGAGAGCATCAATCTGATCGGAGGTGTATGGTGTGTGTGTGTGTGTGTGGAAGTCAGAAGTTATCGGGCATCCTCATGGACAGGGAAGGTGTTGAGTTAACATTTTGTGAGAGGTATAAATAGAGTGAGTGAGTGGTGTGGGATCATAACTGAAGAAAGATGGCTTCTACTTCGATCGTACGGCCATGAGCATATCATTCCATCGAACTTTACCTGACCGGCCATTGAAGACATCTGTTTGGCCGTTGCATTGAAGGCACATTGAAATAGGTTAGTTAAGCAGTTGGGGATAAGCAGGCAACTGAATATTGAAAAGGGAGAGGAATAACAGTTTAAAATGAGTCTCATCCTAAATTTTTAATTTGATTTTCAGACAATTCTAACCTTATAATTTTAATTTTTTTGTGCTTTACTGCTGTCTCCAGTCCTTTATATAAAAGTCAGTTAACTAACTTAAGTAAATTAAAAAGATTAGTTAAGTTAGTTATTCAAATAAACAAGTATTTTTTTCTAAAATATCCTTACTAATCATATGTATTAGCTAGAACTATCATTTGATGAAATCTTTATCATGTATGCTACTACTACGAGGACTATTCTGAGAAAAAAATGAACATATATGAAACAAAATATATTGGAGTCTTATATTTAGGAACAAATTAAATTTCAAATTAGTTTTTATACAAAGTATTGGAGATAGTATAACGTAAGTTCTTTTTATTTGGAAAATAGAAAAAGAAGGTGAGAGGTAGATTGAAGAAGATGGGAGAAGTTAAAAGGAATGAGATGTTTGCAAAAGAAAGAATGGGCGGTACATGTGAAGAATGAGAGTCCGGGAAAACAGGTTAGATATGGAGAGGGTGATGGATATTAATGGGGTTGGGCTCTCATTAAATGCAAACCCATTCAATTCCCAAATTTGCTTGCCAAACCCCATCTCTGTGTATTAAATACCTTACCTTCCCCAAACTCAACTTAAATGTGTTCACAAACCTGTGCTTTTTCTGCATTTAATTCCCATCCTTCCCTTTCTTACACATCCCAAACTCCTTCTCCTTTTTTCTTTATTTTTTTTCCCCCAGGATAACCCAAGGAGAAGGTGCCCAACTGCCCATCCGACCCTCAAATCTATCTATCCATTTCAAAAGATGATTGTTGCCCACGGCCCACATCTATTACCAATAACACAACCAAAGCCCAACCAGCCAACTTTTCAGGCCCCATTCCACCTCCAAGAAAGGCAAATCAAGATTCGTCCATTCTATAATGGACCCACAGCCGAAAAGGGCAATTAAGAAGATGGCGACATCTATATCAAATGTTTATAATATTGAAACCGAACTACAATGTGACATGAAATTGCGTATCAAGTAACGGAGCTGTGTGCTGTCTTAATCGGAGATTACGGGGCGGTGCTATGGAGAGGACAATAATTCAGGTGGTTAGGCCGCATCCGCCACACTGCTCACAACTTCTAAGCAATCTCCTGTATCGCCCATAGGAAGCATGTCTATATACGTGTTTTATATTATACAAAAGAGGTTTTACAATTAGAACTGGAGGTAGTATAATGAAATTGCCTGTGAGTGTAGTGACATTATTGCCCTCCTTATTACTTTGTTTCTCTCTGGATTATGATTTCTTTTCTTTTTTGGGGGGGGGCCTCTAGATTATGAGCTTCTGGTTGGACTTTTTTTTTTCTGAGGAAGAGGAGACGCGTGTAGGCCCAGAAAATCGTCATTTTGGGATGCCAACTTTGTGAAACGGCGTGGGGTTGAGATTTGTCAGACGCCATTATTGTGGACAAATGACAATGAAAGCTGCCGAGATATTTGGAGGCCTGTTTCACCCTTCGCGGGCCTCTCCTTCTTCCCTCGCCTTACTGCGCCCGCAAAAATTAACTCACCCAAATGCTCACAAATATTTACCTCACTTGCTGGGCTTCTATCAACAAAACCCAATAAAGTGTTTTGTCTCGAGATGGCCAGCTCACCGGAATGATTAATTCAGACCAGCAATTGATGCCCCCTTGTTCCATGGTTAATTGCTCCCGTTGTTAACAATATGACATTTCTAATTATTTCACAGAAATTGAGAAAAGTTGTTAGAAGTATATCCTTAAAAATGATCAAAAGTTGTTACTACTTTCCAAGACTACCTTCCTATGGAAACCAAAGTATCTAATTAATTATTTTTACTTTCCCTTTTATATAATCTCTCTCCACGATACAATAAATAAGGGAGTTGTGAGTTATAATCAGTGGATTTCTTTTTAAACTATTGTGAAGTGTTTTCTTTTCTTTTTTTTGGGGGGGGGGGGGGGAGGGGTTTGCACAACGATTGTGAAGTGTGGTGTCGTCTGTTAGGGAACGTAAAGAGATCCGCCGAAACTTGCAACAGAAATTCAAAATGGTCTCAATTATTCCTTTTTGGGAAGCAGGGGAATTCTGGCAATTCCGGGAGACAGAAGAAATGAAAATCGTTGGCCAAAAAAAAAAAAAAGAAACAAGAAGACATGAAAATCGGGTAATGGAGGTTATAGATAACATGATCAATATGGGTGGCAATAAATGAGCTGTTATGGGTCATGTGCGGACTATGATGACCAAAATTCGGAGGCCAATCATCTCCCTTAGAAATTCCAAAACAATCATACGACGAATTAAGGACGTCTCCAATGACGCATCCTGTATGGTAAACTGCCATGCCAATTTTTACTGAAGTAGCAGCACACACCAATATGGTCCCCTAAATGGTACTAACATTAACTCTCTTTCTATGTACTCTTCCGATCCTTAATATAAGACCCATTTAACTAATTTAATTAGATTAAGAAAGTTATATAAGTTAGTTAATTATAAGAAAAGTGACATGTTTTTTCTAAAACATCATAATCATTTTTCTTAATACCCCATCTCTCTCTTCTACTTGATTATGGTTGAAGGAGTATTTACAGGGGTAATTTAGAGAAAATTGATAAATATGAAAAATAGATCTTATATTTGGGGATCAAAACCAACTCAAGAATTGGGTCCTATATTAAGGACCAGAGGAGTATATATACTAAAACTACAAACAATATCTTATAATTAAGACAAGAGATAGTATAGTTTTGGTCCCGCATTACTGCTTCCTTGCTACACTCGGATGCAAAATTGTGTTTGAATTTAACTTCTAGAGCACCGTATCATGTTCCGTGGCCGCATGTGTTGGATCATCCCAATCCCAAAACGGGACATGAGATTCTTCTTCACGATGCTCTGGGTTTGGGGAGCGGAGTCCCGTGACTGTGAGATTCCATTCAAGAATGTCTTGGCATCTCCCAGTTCAGTAAATCGAGCTGCAAACCTTTTCTATAGAGGTTTGTTGTTGTAAAGGAATGTAACAGTATTATCAGTTTGGTGCGGGGTTATATATTATGGCCAAAAATGGGGACAGAAATAAACAAAAATAATTAAACCTGAATTATTCTGTGTGAGAGAGGTTCATGACGCTTCTTTTGTAAAAGCCCATTTATATTGATGTTCAAAAGATAGAACATAAAAACTTTTTATATGATTACTGTAACTACCCAAAGTGATAGTTATAAAGGTGTGCATGAAGCCCAAATGTCTGTTAAGCATAAGTGAGAAGTGAGTGTTAGAGATGTGTATGAAACCCAAATGCCCGTTAAACCCGTCCGAGCCCGAAGAGAAATTGCCCAGCCCAACCCGAAAAAAAAAGCCCGAAAAAGAATGAGCATATTTGGGCTGGGCATTTCATGGGTAGGGATGGGCATAGGGCAGGACATGCTGCCCTACCCATTTGGCCCTGCCCGGATTATATATATTATAATTTATAAAATAGTATTAATATATTGGGAGAATCACAAATAAAGACCCTCCAATATGTAAAATAACAGATAGGTCACCTGAATAAGTGAAATTACTCATAAGGACCGGGTCTCAAATTGCCATTATAAAATCATGGCCAAATTACCAAAATACCCCTCTTTAATTTTTTTCTTTTAAAAGAAAGCCACTGCCTCACTGGAATCCAGCCTCCGGCCGCTTCTGGCGGCATTCCTTTGTTTTTTTTTTTTGCAATTGTTTTTTTTAAATAGTGGAGGAAGTGAGGTTGGGGGGATTTGATCCCCCAACCTAATGCTTCCCAAAATAAGAAATGACCATTGAGCCAACAAATTTTGTTAACATTATGATGCAAAAAAAAAAATAAGTTAACTTATTTACTCTTGTTCCAGGTGATAACAACAATACATTTGGAAATAACACGTCTGGAATAAAAATTTAACAATATGTTTTTTTTATAACAATAAATTTTGTTGTAGGTAATAACAACAATATATTTAAAAATAACAAGTTCTGATTATAAAATAACAAGTTAAGAATTAAAATTTAACAACACGTTTTTTTTTATAACAACACATTTTGTTTTAAGTGATAACAACAATACATTTAAAAATAACAAGTTCTGATTATAAGATAACAAGTCTGGAATTAAAATTTAACAACACGTTTTTTTATAACAACACACTTTGTTTTAGGTGATAACAACAATACATTTGGAAATAACAAGTCTGGAATTAAAATTTAACAGCAATTTTTTTTTACAACAATTAATTATTTTATACTTTTGGAAAATAAATCATTTATAACTTATAAAAAGTACTTGTAATCTATTTAATTGGCTAAAAAAATAATTTTTATCTCCAATTTATAATCAGAACTTGAAGTATAATTTTTTAAAGATTAAAAATACTTTTTTTATTGTTCAAATTTATAAATAAAATTTAGGGACAATGGCAACACACTTTTTAAATTTTTTTAAATTTTTTTTAATCTATATATCCATACAACTTATTATAAATCAAACTACTTCTTATAAATTATAAATAGTACAATTTATTGTAGATTAAAAATACTTTTTGACTGCTTAAATTTATAAATGAAATTTATCTCTAATTTATAATTAAAAAATACTATTTTATTCTTTAAATATAAAAACTATTTTTAATATTTAAAGAATGAAATAATATAAAATTTATACTATGATTAATAGATTAAAAATACCTAATTATAAATACTTTATAATTTATAAGAAGTAGTTTGATTTATAATGAGTTGTATAGATATATAGATTAAAAAATATTTTTAGAGAAATAAATATATTAAATATATTTTTTATAAGTTATAAATAATTTATTTTTCAAAAGTATAAAATAATTAATTGTTATAAAAAAATGTATTGTTAAATTTTAATCCCAGACTTGTTATTTTATAATTAGAACTTGTTATTTTTAAATGTATTTTTGTTATCACTTGAAACAAAGTGTGTTGTTATAAAAAAACGTGTTGTTAAATTTTAATCCCAGACTTGTTATTTTTAAATGTATTGTTGTTATTACCTGCAATAAAATTTATTGTTATAAAAAAAACATATTGTTAAATTTTTATTTCAGACGTGTTATTTTACAATCAGAACTTGTTATTTCTAAATGTATTGTTGTTATCACCTGGAACAAGAGTAAATGAGTTAACTTATTTTTTTTTTACATCATAATGTTAATAAAAATTTGTTGACTCAATGGTCATTCCTTATTTTCGGAAGCATTAGGTTGGGAGATCAAATCCCCCCAACCTCACTTCCCCCACTATTTAAAAAAAAAAACAAAGGAAGGCCGCTGGCAGTGGCCAGATTCCGGTGAGACAGTGGCTTTTTTTTAAAAAAAATTAAAGAGGGGTATTTTGGTAATTTGGCCATGATTTTATAATGACAACTTGAGACCCGGTCCTTGTGAGTAATTTCACTTATTCAGATGACCTATCTGTTATTTTGCATATTGGAGGGTCTTTATTTGTGATTCTCCCTTAATATATTACATTTCTTTACCTGAAAAAAAAAAAAGTTATCTCCCTCTTCTTTGCAGTTTAATTTATTATTATTACATGTCTATTAGTTTTCCATTTTAGGGGATCTAATTCTTCTAAAGAAGTAGTAGTATCTTGCTTTTAACTTGTTCTTCGTTAGCTTTATTGGGTATATCTTATTGTATGTTGCTGTTGTAATGTTAGCTATTTATAAGTCAATCTTCTCCCCTATGCCATTAACAACTTTTTTTGTTGGAGAATGGAGTTCATACATTACATATTTGTATAAATCAACAATTTTGAATATTTATGCAAGATAGAAAACAAGATTGGGGTAGGAGCATGGAAAGAAAATTGGAGTTTAATTATCTAAATTACATGTTTTATTTTTTATTTAATTTATATTTAGTTATTTTATATTAATTTTTTACGAACAAGTCATATGATAGAAAGAAGTCTTTTAGTTGTATAGATTGCTAACTGCATTGTATCGCATAATAAGTATTTAGATATTAAAAGCGGTTATATTAAATTATTATAAGATTATAAGATTTTTTATTTTTCTTTTTACAATTATTTTCACCCTATTTTTATATCATCTATGTTATTCCTGTTAGCCTATTGTTTCAATTTTAATATCCTTTTGCAATCCTTTAAGTAACATTTAATTTTTGTCACTTGAATGGACAATCAAGCTTCTATTACATCGTCATCCCTGACTCCCAATGAAATATTTCAATGTGCTACAACCCCTCTTCAATTTTTTCAGATGTTTTATTCTTTGCTCAACTTTCTGGAGATTGATGCAAACCGCTTGAATTTCAAGACTTTAATTATAATCTTGAGAGTTGTTTTGTTCTAAATAGATTATGAATATTATTTATTTGGACATTTGCTAAGACTTGTTTTGAATTATTTCTGAATAATTTTAATGTGTGAAAATGTAAAATTGTAAAATATAATTTTTAGGTACGGACAAACGTTTTTTTATATGTGATATCAGTAGGTCATTATCATTTGGATAGCAAAACCCGCCCTGCCTAGCCCGCCTATGCCCAGCCCAAAATGATTAGAGTTTTTATGGGTAGAGCCGGGCAACGAGCTGCAAAATGCAGCCCGTTCATATTTCGGGTTGACATGTACACCCCTAGTGAGTATACTGTAAAGGCCAGTTCTTCAGAAAAAAAGGGATAAGACCAACATCTCCCTAACAACTCTATGGTAACATTAAAAAAGGAGCTCCAAAGAGGTGTTGATGAGGTCAATTGGACTGCGTTTTGTACGCAAGAACGCAGTGATCAAAGACAAGAAAGCACGTGGAGGGGGGGGGCCATCCAGAATAGTGGTGGTAGCTACAGAGAGGCCTAAATGAGGGGGAAATTAAAAGGAAAATAGGAATATATATATATATATATATATAAATGGGGGACTTAATAAAAATAGTAAGTTGAATGGGAGGGTGTTTTCGGAGTGATATTGGGACAATGCTTTGATTAATGGCGCATCGGCTTGAAAGCTACGTACCCCCATTCAAGTCTCAAATTAGGGTGATGGTCGACCATACTCACCAACGCATGCATGTTTCACAATATCTTATTAATTTTCATATGCGTTTGCTTCTTCCCTTCACAATTACTCCCTTGTTTCTCCTCATCTGATTATGACCCACGCTTTTATTCGTTCAATGCACCCATCTCTGTTTTAATCTCCCCAAATCTGCATTCATTTTCATTATTTTTCTGCGTTTTTGTTTGTTTCCCTTACATCCCACCCTTCATAAAGCATCCAAGCGTGTAAGACCATGAGTGGGTCAAAATCAAATAATAAGAAGGAAAGAGGAAAACTGAAAATTTTGCCGACGAAAGAGAGAGCTCCTGTGCGACACGATAAGGATGGAAAGAGAGTGAAAAAGAGAGTGATATGAATGAAATAATAATAAGAATATTACTCCTCCGGTCCTAAATGTAAGACCCTTATACACTCTAGTATAAGGGTCTTACATTTAGGACCGGAGGAGTATTATTTTTGTGTGTTGAAAGGGCAACGAGTATAAGGAGAATTTTAATAAACTCCTTACTAGACAATTAGTATTTTATGGGTAAAGTGTCAAAAGTACTCTTACTTTATTTTGAGGTTGTATTTTTTTTATTTCTTAGGAATAGCTGAATTTGTATTGTGAGTCACCAAAATTGAGTTATTTATTCATACAAAAATAATTTTATTTGGGGTTGTAAATCCCTGAATTCAGATTGCTAATCATCAAATCTTTATTGTAAATCATTGAATTTGAGTTGTTCATTAGTATCAAAATAATTACATTTGGAATTGTGAATTCCTTTCTATTAATTGTAAATAGTCAAAATCAATTGCAAGTCACCAAATTTTTCTTATGAATAGCCGAATTTGAGTTGTTCATTTACTCATAAAATTTTATAAATGGCTAATAATCCAAATTCAATTACTAATAACTCCAATTCCACGATTTGCAAAAAAAAAAAATTAAAAAATAAAGTGAGAATATTTTTTGTCTTTCCGCCCATTAATTGTGATCCTTTGGGTGCAATGAAATTTTATAAATTATAATTTTTTCGATTGACCGGTATTCCATCCGATTCTTACTATAAGTTTCAAATAATTAATTCGTACATAAAAAATAATTACTTAATATTAGTTAAAAGTAATAAATATGTTAAAAATATATTTTTATTTTTAAATATGACCTTATAATAAATAAAAATGATAATAAAAAATGTATAGAAAAATGTGATAAAAAAGATTATTACAGAGAAAAGATAAATAATTGAGACCCAAATTTAAAATTACATTAAATATTAAGATAAATACTAAATTAAATCTCATAAAACAGACTATATCTCTTTTATAATTCAAAACTTATAAATAAGACTGGGTGAAGTATTATTTTCTTACGGTGGGGTGAAATGAAATTTTCCCATGAACATAAGCGAAGCGGTCTGTTTCCCTCATCTCAAAATTGACTGATGCTTTTCTTGAACCTACTCTCTGCTCTGTTGCAGTCTGGGGACCAACAAAGTGGCCCACAGTCTCACATTCTTGCTTTCATTTCTTTTAAAACAACACAATTGTTTTTTTGCAGCAGCAAAAGGGCAGAGGGCTTAATTTGGTTTTGTGACGCTGTGACCACCGTATTTTATAAGGAACTCGAACTAACTCATATTATTCGCAACTTATAAATATAATTTGGCCCCATAATTTGTTTATATTTTGAATTGATGTTGATCATGATATGGATTATTTCAATAACTTGAAATTAAAGATTTATGACACCTATCTGAAAGCAATTAATCCGTTCACCAGCATTGTCAAACAAATCCACTCATTCACGGGTACCAATTAATTAATTAATCGAAAGGAAGCAATGAACATATCAATTCTTCTGACTTTAGTGCTGACTTGGATCGGATATTGAAATTATGTAATACTACCTCCGGTGCTTATTATAAGACTCCATTTGACTTTTTATTTAGTCCTAATTATAAAACCCCAATCCATTTTGTCTCTCATATTTATATATTTTTTTTCAAGACAATCCTTCTAATAATGATAGTTCTAGCCAATATATTTAATTAGCAAGGATATTTTAGGAATGACAACACTTATTTATTACAAATAACTAACTTAATTCACTTCCTTAATCTTTTCAAATAAGTCAACTGGGTCTTATAATTAGAACCGGAGGTAGTAGTCAATTATAACTGCTGACATATTAAACACGCTACAAGCATTTAGAACAAAAAATATCATGAAAAAAAAATAATTTTGAATGAATCAGTTTATGAGAACCGCATGAATGGTCAGGCTGAGTAGTTTTACATTTATAGCTGTTCATAATTATCTTTCAGCTGTCCTTTTGAAACCCCCCCAACCCAGAAAAAGAATTGTAATTTTTTTTATATTAACTGAGAAATGTTATATTCTTCAGGCGTCTTGAATTGTTTAGAGAGGCAATTGTCTAAACTCTATCAACACTACAATTTCCCGGTGTTAGTATAATTTACAAGAAAATTAAATATGACGGTGAACTGGTTATTCATGTGTTACCCGACTATTAGTTTTTTCCCAAGAGACTGAGATTTAATACTACCTTCACTTCTTACTATAAGAGTTTGTCTGGCTTTTAATTTGATCCTAATTCACTTTGTCTTTCATATTTATTGATTTTTTCCAAAATAGTCCTTAAAGTGGTCGCACATATAAAAGGTTTCATAAAATGTTACTCTTCCGGTCCTAATTATAAGACCCAATTGACTTATTTGAGGAGATTAAGGAAGTAAGTTAAGTTAGTTATTTATAATAAATAAGTGCTGTCATTCCTAAAATATCCTTACTAATTAAGTATATTGGCTAAAACTATCATTATTAGAAGGATTATCTTGGAAAAAAATGCATAAATATAAGAGACAAAATGGATTGGGTCTTATAATTAGGACCAAATAAAAAGTCAAATTGGGTCTTATAATAAGAACCGGAGGAGTAACTCTAGATAATATACATGATTAATAAGGGTGTTTCAGGAAAGACAATACCTATTTATAACAAATAGCTAACTTAACTAATTTTCCTAATCTCTCTAAATTAGTCAACTGGATCTTATAATAAAGACCGGAGGTAGTACTTCAAAAACCATAGAAATCAGTCTCTGTTCTTCCCCTTGCCTTGAAGGGCAGTGTACTTCCAAGACTACAAATTGAGCGGAGAAACAAACTCATGATTGAGATGTGAATAAAAGTATTAACAACAATGACCTCAAAATTAGGGCAAAATAAACTGGTTCATTAGGTTACTAACTCCGTTAATAAAGCAGGCCAGGTTTCCCCACTTCTAATAAAACACAGAAAC
The DNA here is from genome assembly GCF_004799145.2 of Neltuma alba. NCBI lineage: Eukaryota > Viridiplantae > Streptophyta > Magnoliopsida > Fabales > Fabaceae > Neltuma > Neltuma alba. Next base: position 19,875 of record NW_021637729.1, read on the forward strand.
TGGGGACCGCAAGCACAGAAGCTAAACCTATGGTTATAGAGTAATTGTGCTGTAAACAAACACACAAGTTACCGCATAATCTTTAAGCTGGCTGGAAAACTTGCTTCGCACTCTCTGCGAAGACAATCATGTGGAATCACACAAAGGAAATATCATTTTAATTAATCTAATCTGGTTCAAAAGGAATCTTGCACTACATCAAAGGAAAAACTTCATGCCTGAAGAGATTATCCAGGACACTTTTCATGCTCTTAATTTCTCCAATTTAACTCGTAAATCCTACAAGACAGTCTTTTCCATGGCCAACTCTAGAGTGGAACTACCCAAGAATTATTCTCAATAGAGCATAATTCTCTTTAAACACAGGACTGGGCGGATCAAAATCTGCCTTGCTCAACAGTTGATAATTATATTGGTTTTTTTTCATGGTAGCAAAAGTATTTAAGAAGGCGAGATTTTTCACTTGATTGTCTTCGAGCTTCATTATATTGGATCAATTAATTTGGATTATTGTCTCTTGAGATTAAAGCTCTGCCCCCCTCTCGACAGTTGGAAAGAAAGGACTCTCCCAAAAACTTCAAGGAGCAGCAAACCAGTGTGATTCTACAAGCAGATATCATTAGCTTAATTATTAGCTCTCTTTCATCCGATCACTTACCACTTGGTCACTTGTAAATATTTTGCTACTTTACATTCTTATTTTTCTTCTAGTGCTGTACCTTTTCATCTATGAACCTTTTATTATTAACGTCATTTTGCCCTTATCTCACCAAAAAAAAAAAGTTACAGCATAATTAATTAAAACAAGAAACCTCCGAATCTTATTAGGTTCGTCGGCTCCTTAATCCAGCCTTGTTGATTCAAACTTAGAATTTAAGGTCAACAAGTATTATGAAACATGATAAGCGGCATTTTTGTGAAAGATAATGCGAAACGATGGAAGTAATACAAATCTGACATTGATTAAAATTAGGCATGGAGAAATAAAGCAGGAGCCGAGCTACATTTTTTATTTTTTTCATTAATTGAAAAAAAATACTCCGTATTCATAAGACAAATATAGAAGATTTTTTTCCAAATCACGTGATTAGATTTTTCATATAACTAATTTTATTCCTTATTTATTACTCTATAGACCTTGTTCCAGAGAGATATATTAGTACATATTAAGTAAAAATAAAATTGAAAAATTTTTAAATTAAATTTTTTTCTTGATTTTAATAAGAAATGTTAGGAGTAACTTATAAATAAAATAAGAAAAATACACAAATATATGAATATATTAGGGAAATAAGAAAATGGTAAGCTAGGCATACATGGCGAGCGTCCAAAGTCAACAGTCTATTATGCTTGCATGAAGAACCGATTTGTGAGTTTCAATGCAGCTCATCCTTTGCACGCCATTCCATGATTAATGGGGTGTTCGATGGGGTGTTTGACATACTAGTCTGACCTTACTTACAGGGCAGGGAGAAAAAAATTTAGTTTTATTTACAAGATACTTGAGAAAATTTTTTTCTATGAATATATAATTTTTACTTTTTATTTATTATTATGTCATGAAATTTAAGTTTATTTTCTTGGGTACGTGTGACTCCTCATGTCACCCCTCTCACAGGGGGTCTGGCTTCCTCCCATGCTTTCCAACCCACTGCCTTCTATCCGACGCCTTTTTAACCTCCAGGAGTGAGACGCAGTGGAATAAAGGGGCGGGGGGCCCACTAAGATGAAAACTTGGCCAAGTAATACGAAAGATAACAGTGAACATCTCCTCACAGGATTCAGATTTTTATAAAATTAAAAAAGGCAATTAATTGAATTAAAAAATCACATTAATAACGGCTATTATTTTCGCCTCTGAGTAACAGTGAACTCATTTACTTTTATATCCTATAGTAACAATAATTAATAAAATATAATGAATAATTTTTTTGCAAATACTCCTTGCTATTTATAAACTTTAAATGGTAAAGGGACATCCAGCACCCCAATCTTTTTTTCAGTGCAGTTTTACCCACAATCTATTTTTTTTTAGTGCAATTTAACCCAATTCCAACAGACCTCCTAATGTCTGTTAAGAAATTTTTTTTATAAGTCCACATCAGCACGGCTAAGAGGATTAAATTGACAGATAATGCAACAAAGGGAAAAAACAAACCGAGCTCGTGCGCTCACTCTGCAAGCACTAGAACCCCACCTGTTTGACCGATTGGGAACACTAGTATTTGGTGAAAGAGAAGGCAACAAATTCGTGCAAGGAAAGTTATCTTGGTTTGGAAAGTTAACAACCTTACTTTGAAATTTTACTTTTTTTCCTTCATACTCTGTCTCTTTTATTTTAGAGGAGCAATTTTGACTTTGCAAGTATTGGAACCCTAAACAAATTGCAAGTTCTTGCAACGAAGGCCGTAAGGAAGACGGTGAATAAAAAATCTCCATTGCTAAAGTAAAGTCAGCCTTAGCAAGCATTGGAGCTGGTTAGCCAAATATCAGGAATGGGCTCTAATTCTTGAATATATATTTGAGAACTGGTCTTCGCGGATACATATTTGAGAACTGTTCTTCTCGAATATATATTTGAGAACCGGTTCCAATGTGTTGAACTTCATATATTGTTCCTCGACGTAGCTTCCTTGTCCCTACATCAACATCAGAGCAACTGACGGTCTCTAGATCATCTTTAGTCACTGACAAATGGACCGTGACATCATCTTCGGTAACTGACACATCGAACACCACATCATCTTCGTCCCCCGCCATATCATCTTCGTCCAACTCCATATCATCTCCCAGGTTCACAACTCCTGTCATTTTCTGATTATAAGACCCCTTTCAGCAAACCCGATTTCAAATGTGGGACCATACGAGGAAAACAAAAGTAAGGTTGTTGCCTTTCTAAATCAAGACAACTTTCCTCGCACGAATTTGTTGCATTCTCCTTCACCAGATGCTAATGTTTCCAATCGCTTGAACAGTGGGGTTCTGGTGCTTGCAGAACGAGCACACGAGCTCAGTTTGTTTTTCTTTCTTCTTTGTATTATCTATCAATTTTAATCCTCTTAGCCGTGTTGATGTGTACTTATAAAAAAAATTCTTAGTAGACGTTAGGGGGTTTCGTTGGAATTGGGTTAAATTGTACCCAAAAAATAGATGGTGGGTAAAATTGCACTGAAAAAGATTGGGGTAGTGGGTGCTCTTGAAAAAAAGATTGGGATGCTAGGTGCCCCTTTATCCAACTTTAAATCTGGAAAGGAGTATAATTTATTTTATAAATTTTAATTGGGTTTTGTCTTAACATTTAATATATTTTTTCAATATTATCTTTAATTATTTTTCTCTTATCATATTTCTTCACGCATTCTTTTTTATCTTTTATCTTATTTATTATAATGACATATTTGAAAACAAAAATTTATTTCTAACATGTTTATTATTATCAACTAATTTTAACTAATTATTTATTATCTATGAATTAGTTATTTAAAATTTATAATAACTATATAACTATTATGAATTATTTGCATTTGTGTTATTAAAATGTTTTTTTACTCAGTATTACTACCTCTAATCCATAATATAAGACTTTGTTTGACTTTTATTTTGATTTTAAATATAAGACCCCTATCTATTCAGTCTTTCATATTTCTGTATTTTTTCCTAAGGTAATCCTTCTAACAATGATAATTCTAACCAATACACTTGATTAGCAAGAAAATTTTAGAAAAAAAATACCTATTTATTATAAATAACTAACTTAATTTTTTTTCAATCTCCTCAAATTAATCAACTACTCCCTCCGTTCCTTATTACAAGAAACAAATAACTAAATTATGTTGATAAAAAAACAGTTAAAATTAGTTAATGACAATTAATGTGTAAAAAGTATAATGTTTTTTCCAACAATGCCCCCATTAATAAGGAGAGGGAGTATGAGAGAGAGCAATTAAATTATTAAAAGAAAGAGAAGTGGGAGGGAGAGAGAGTATGAGTTGGAGACAAAATAAATAGCGGTAAAATAGGAAATCAATAAAAAAAATAGAGACAACTTTTAAGTGTCTCTTATATATGAAAACATACCATAAACATTAAATGTCTCTTATAATAAAGAACTGATGGAGTAGTTTTTATAATTAATATCGAAGGTAGTATTAAGTAACCCCTCAGCTAACAGTGAAGCGCTCACCCACCCTTTTGTTCCCGAGAATAAATTTGGGTTTGAAATCCATCATCTAGGTTTTTAACTTTTGACTTTGATTTCTGAGTGGACGCCACGTGGCACTTTCTTTTGCGAGGTTCTCGTGTCTTCCCCAGCCCACTCTCCTCTTTTTATCTTTTGGATTTTATTACCCCTAATCCTAAATATAATAACTAATTTATTAATTTAAATATATTTAAAAAATAAGTTAAATTAATTATTCATAATAAATAAATGTTTTTTTAAAAAATATTTTTACTAATCAAATTTATTAGTTATAACTACTATTATTAAAAAAACCATATTATAAAACAATAGATAAATATGAAAGACAAAATGAATTGAGATCTTATATTTAAAATTAAAATAAAAGTTAAATAAAATCTTATATTAAAAATCAGAAACGATAAATAGTGATGGCTGGAGTATCGTTGGGGTGGTTAAGTAAGATGGACTCCATCATCTTGATTAAAATTAGTCAGAAATGATAAATACGAAAAAATAATTTATTTTTTAAAAACATTGTTATTTATGAAAAATGAGGGTGTGAAAGAAACTAAGTAGAAAAAAATATGAAAAAGGATAAGTTGAAAAAAGAAGAAGAAGAGGAGGTAAATAATTAATTGAGAGTAGATGTAAAAAAAAAAAAAGCAAATGTCTAAATATCCAGCTTGTTTGGTAAGGTGTTTTGGGGGACAAAAGTAACTTATAGGTATAATAAATCAGTTTATAAATCTAAAAGATATTTATCATAGTTTTTGGCCAACCTCGCAAATGGATCAAAAACTGTTTTTTTTTTAAAGTATGATTGTAAAAACACTTAAAATTTATTTATGACTCATGTAAAATTAGTTTTTTGGAATTAAAAGATATTTTTGTTCTTATGTTTATTTTATTCTTATACTTCTCTTTATATATTCTTTATGCTTTCTAATTAGTTTTTAGTTATTTATTTTTGATATTCTCTCAAGTAAAAATAATTTTAATATTATTTTTATTTTATATTTACACAAATTATGCAGAGCATATTATCCAACTAACTATGTAATATTTTTTGGTTCAAAAATTTTCACATTATTACTATTTATAATTTAAATATATTTTCTTCATTAAATATAACTTTTTCCTTTTATAATGATTTAAAATTATTATATATGTAAATTCATATTTTTAATCATTTTTATTTTTAATAAAAGTTATACCCGTTTTGGTCATTCTACAAATTAAACTTATTTATTCAATTATAATTCAAACAATTTTTTTACTCTATAAACTAATTTTTATAAAAATCAATTCAAACATAAATCACATTGCTTAATCTAACTTTTACCCAAATTGAAAATAAGTTTTTTTCTGACTAATCCAAATAGACCCATTGTCTAATATTAAAAAAAAAGAAGCATATCATTTCATAGAAACGCCTCTTTTTTCTTGTTAAAGTATAGGTATATTCTTATTGAAAATAATTTTATTTGAGGCATTATCGGATATTAAATTTTAACACCTCTTCTAATAAGGATTTAAATCTTAATTTGTGAGGGATTAGTTACTTCTATTAAAGGGGTGTTTGGATATAATCAAATCATGGTTTGGAGAATAGCTTCTGAAGAATAGATTCTGGGGAGAATAGATTTTTTGAAGAATAGATTTTTTGAAAAAGTGATTCTGAGAAGTAAGAGTGTTTAGATAGTTGTTACCAGAAGCACTTTTTATATATACAAATTACTAAAAAAAGACATAAATTAATATGATAATTACAGAAAAAATATATTTTATGATATATTTTAATTTGAAGGAATAAAATTGTTAATAATATATTTTTTATTAACATAATTAATAATACATAAGATAATATAATTAATAAATAATTAATATGTATATATATTTATAAGATATAAGATTAAATATATTTATAAAAAATATGTTTATAAAAAAAACAACAAGATACATATTTTATAGGTTCTCACACTCTTTTTTTTTTTTCTAAAAGCAAATTTTTTTTGCTTTTCCCAAAACCATGATTTTGGAGCCAAAACCTTGGTTTTGATTTTTTTAAAGGTGTTTGGATGATTTTTTTCCAAACCATAATTTGGGTTGGAACCCAAACACCCCCTAAATCCAATCCCGTTGCTCCTATTCGAAACTCCTCTTGTAAACAAGAACAAAGAGAGCACGAAGTTGCCAATGCGTCCTCGTATGATGGCTAAGCGAATAAGTCCATTTCCATTTGTTTTCGAGTCCCAGTAAGCAACCAAACAATACTACTATCTCCGGTCCTTAATATAAAACCTGTTTGACTTTTATTTCGGTCCTAAATATAAGACTCCAATCCACTTTGTCTCTCATATTTATACATTTTTTTCTCAAGGTAGTCCTTCTAATAACTATAGTTCTAGCCAATATAGTTGATTAGCAAGGATATTTTAGGAAAGACAACATCTATTTATTATAAATAACCAACTTAACTTCTTTCCTTAATCTCCTCAAATTAGTCAATTGGGTCTTATAATTAGGACCAGAGGTAGTATTATCCATCCGGTTCTATTTATAAAATAAATTTTTTTAAATATTATTTATAAATCATTTTATTAAATTTTTAGTAGTATAAGTATACTTTTTTGTCATTAATTTATTATTACGTTGATGATTATTTTTTTCGAAAGACATATATATTGAAAATAAATAAAGTTAAAAAGTTATTATGTTTTAACAGATAGTTAATACGATTTAAAGTTTTTCTTATTCTATGTAAAACATGTTAAAAGTTTCTTATAAATAGAAATAAAACTATAAGAGTATTGTAATGAGTGCACGGCAATGTAAAAATATACTTTCATACAGATCAAGGTAAAAGTCTTCTCATATTTTTACTTTTTTTAAGTAACCAAAAAACAATACTTTTTTTTGTTATTCATTTATTATAGTATAAATAGTTTTTTTTTAAATGTGGATATATTAAATAGAGATAAAGTTAAAAATTTGTTATATTTTAACAGAGAGTTAATACAGTTTAAGATTTTTATTGTTGTGTCTAAAATATATTAAAAATACCTTATAAATACGACAAAAAATATTATAATAAGTGCATGGTAATATAAAAACATGATTTCAGACCAATCAAGACAAAATTTTTATCATATTTTTACTTTTCCTAAGTAACCAAACAACACTATTTGATTTTTTTGTGACAACACTACTTCATAATAAATGCACAGCAAAATACACACACGTATATCTTAGCTGAAATTTGATTTTGTTTTTGTTGCCAGACAAAATTTTGAATTTAAGTTTATGAATATTTGGTTTTTATGATATACTCCCTCCCATTTTTTTTTATAGAAGACCTTATTAACTAAATTAAGTGATTCAAAAAAAGTTAAAATTAGTTAATTTGAGATTTTATAATATTTGGTAGGAACACATTTAATATTCAAATGCCCTTAATCCGAATGTTATGAAAACGATGAAAACAATTCCAATTTTGAGATTTTAAAATAAAAAGACTGAAAAGAGTATTATTTATGAAGCCCAACTCTAACTGATATGAGAGTTTTTAACATTTAATTCTGGTTTATTTACATTTATACATCGTAGAACTAAAAATACTAAATCTCTTATATTAAGATGTATTAAAAAAAAATCCATTGAGTTCCATTGCCAGAGAAGTCGGAACTCTGCTGTTTTTTTTTTTTTGGGGGGGGGTTTTAAAAGAGACAAGGGGGATTTTCTTCTCACCCGACATATATGTTTAAGAGGGTACGAGTACAAAAAATTTAAAATTTTACTGTTCTGAAAAGTTATTTATCTTATTCAAAATATACAAATTATTTTATAGTATAATTTATATTACATAATAAATCTTATATTTAGGATAAGAGTATTTCCCGAATAAATAACTTTACATGTGTGCGCATAAATTAACACATCAAAAGACAGAATTATTGCTACGATCATCGTCATCATCTCAACATTTCCATTTAACTGAGAGGCTACTTCCTATCTTCTCACTTCCTAGAAATACTCAAGAAACATTTTCAATAAGAAAGGACCATAATTACCTGGAGCTGCGATTTTTCTTGCCGCTAGTCCTGTTTTATAGGAATATTGAGAAAACATGAACCTACTTATTTATTTGCCAACGCCGGCTCAGGCATATCACCGTTATCAAATCGGAAGGGGTGGGCGTAAAAAAAAAACAAAAGAAAAGAAAATGAAGAGGGTTCAATGATTTTTACTGGGAAAGCTGTGGGTGGGGGACTGGCAACTTCACCAAATTTGGATGCGAAACAGTAAATGGTTCAGAACTGCAGGCTCCTCCAACCCCATGCAAGGAACTACCCCACAGTCAACTCCGCACTGACCCCCTCATTATTGCCTTTCATATACTCCCCCGTTCTCTTTTCCTCTCCCCCTTCTCATTCCCTTCCTTATTCTCATTTCCCAATTCCAATCCCTCCCTTCAATTCCCGTTTCTATTTCCCATTCCCTTCCCACTTCTTCTCTTCTTCATCCGCCACTTCTATTTCCCCGTTCCTCTCCCTCTAACCCCCTGTGGGGTCCCCCTCCTAACTACATATTAGAACCAGGGTTAAAAAAACCCCAGGTGGTTAAGAAGCACAACCACATAACCCTGATTCCTATTATCAACAGTCATCTCCCTCCTCCTCCTCCCTCGTCTTCTTCCGAGCTTCACTGCTCCAATTACTTTACTTTCCCACATAATCAAAACACTCGCTCCGCGAACCACTGTGCTATAGATTCCTATCCTGGACAAAAGCCTAACCCTAATGACCCCTTAAACCCGCGCATAGATTTTGCTTTTGAGGACCCTGGATGTTCGGGCCATGGACTTAACCTCCACCGCTCTCAACCACATCGCCGCCTCCAATTCTACCGGTGCCAAATCCCCAGAACATGACGGTGAAATTCCGACCCGGATCCAGCCCGCACCGGTAAAGTCCTTGTCATTCTCCAACGGCGTCCTGAAGCGCCACCAGCCCCACCACAAACATCCCGTGCCGGTCACCTATAAAGAATGCTTGAAAAACCATGCAGCCAGCTTGGGAGGCCACGCGCTCGACGGTTGCGGCGAGTTCATGCCTTCTCCCAGTGCCAATTCTGCCGACCCCAGCTCCATCAAATGCGCCGCCTGCGGCTGCCACCGCAATTTTCATCGCCGTGAGCCCGAGGAGCCCGTTTCCACCGCAACCCACGTCATCGAGTATCAGCCCCACCATCGGCACCACCCTCCGCCACCCCCGCCGTTCCAAGCCCCGAATCGGAGCCCCAATTCAGCTTCCCCACCCCCGATCTCATCTTCCTACTACCCCTCCGCACCCCACGTGCTCCTGGCCCTCTCTGCTGGTTTACCGATCCATCCGGAGAGTACGGCTGGTCCGGCCAGTGCTTTGGGCACGCCGACTTTGAATTCTAGGAAGCGGTTCAGGACCAAGTTCACCCAAGAGCAGAAGGACAAAATGTACCAGTTCGCTGAGAGGGTGGGGTGGAAGATGCAGAAGAGAGACGAGGACTTGGTGCAGGAGTTCTGCCACGAGGTCGGGGTTGATAGAGGTGTTTTGAAGGTTTGGATGCACAATAATAAGAACACTCTGGGGAAGAAAGACGCGATGAATGGGAATATAAACGTTCTCGAGTTAGACCAAGACAACAATCACGAGAATGGAATCACCCGTAACAACAACAACGGCAGCACCCAGGATCCGAATCATCACTGCCAGAACGATAGCGGGGCAAACGCCGGTACTAACGGGTCGTCTTCATCTTCTTAATCTTCGGTGGAGATTAAGGAGGAAAATAATATATTAGATAGAGCAAGCTGGTATCAGTTAATTAGTCGTTTCTTTCTCTTTCTCTTTCATTTTTCCCCCCCTCCTTTTTGTTTAGCTTTTATTAATGAGATTATGAATTACCAAGTTAAGGATATTTAACGTGAGTGACATCTATATCCAGAAGGAATTTATTTTCAGGGTTTCTGCTATTCTTTTGCCGCTCGAATGGTTCATATGGAAATTGGTAGATTTGAGTTCTAACCCCTTTGCTCCTTCTCGCCCAGTTTTGGGTCGGCTTTGCCAGAAAGTGTTGTTACGGGGATTTTATAAGGGGGAGTCGGTTTTGAACTGGGCTACGCCATTCTTTAGTGAATGAACAATGAAGCAAAATAGATGAGGGAAGGTGTATTTAAATTAACCTAATCTATTAGGAACTAGGAAGTGTCTTAAAATGCAAGGTTTTTGGCATTCCCGATGACATCCGATAAAGTGATGGACGAATTAATTAATAGGGAAAGTTTTGATTAGGGATGGGAACGAGAACCAATGATTCCAAAAGACACCATATTATTTTAACTGGTGCCTTGTGTTATTCTTTCCATCTGCATGCTTTTGTACTCGGGGGTTGTAAGGCTTGTTGGGTTTATGTTATTTTATTAGTAGTTTGGGCGAATCTAATCCTTACGATTTACTGGAAGGTGGTCTCTGAAAGCATGGTAATCTAATCTTAATATTTATATATCAAGCAACGGGAGGGTGGGGGAATTTGGGCACTTTTCCTTATAAGGGAAGTAGATGATCGCTTTGCTATATTTAATTATTTGATTCTGGAAAGCGAGCAGATGGTTCATGTAATTGAGAATGTGGGAATTAAAATATTGTTTCGTTGACACTGGGGGTGTTATCGGCTTGCGGTCCTTTCAGTTATATGTCGTCCGGAGGCGAGATTAATTAGTTATAAATATCTATTGTCAAATTTTTTTTAAAAAAATGATTTGTTAATAACGAGTGGGTTAAATTTGTTTTATTTAGACATAATGTAAAAAATTTAAGGAATTACATTAATTTTAAGTAATGAGTAATGTGTTTTATTCATCTCTAATCGTAAGTTTATGATAGGCCTATACCAGATGTATAGATGAAGAGGGGGTCCAGTCCAGGTTGTTTGAGTAAATCAGTAATTTCGTTACTGTTGTGGTACTGTGCAGGGCAGAGGGCAGGTTTGATGTCCCTAGCCACTGGGCTCAGGCTCGGATAGGCCTTTCGTCCTTAATTGCCTCTAATTCAGAAATATCAATAAGAGTTGGACGGTATGTTGGGTTTTTTTTTTTTAAAAAAAATCAAGAGTAACTCAAGTCAGTGGTTGAATTTGGTGATTTTTCCCAGTGCGCTGCATAAAATTAGGGTTCAAGAAAGTGATACGGAGTGGATCTGCGTCATGCTTCGGAGGGTCGAATATAATCCAAAAAAAACGCTAGATTTGTATAACAGTGCCCTTATCTTTGTGTTGATTCCCAAATTCCCAAACCCATCTTTATCCTATGATTAAGAAGGCTAGATTCTGATTAGCCAGTGTGGTACGCAGCACTTTTCCTAATAATACAAGCCTAGCTTAACACGGGAGTTATCTCCCATCATCCAAAGTCAATAAAGTTGATTAAACCTTGCATTCAAAAAAAAAAGTTGATTAAACCCCATATTAAGGCACATTTCTGCCCCTGCCACCACAAATCACACGCTATTCCCAGACGTGACCCCCCGAATTACCCGATTAGACACATCAACTTTCCAATTTCTTAATCCCACCCATAATCCTATTCCTCTGTCTAAATCAAGAGCTTCAATCATTCTCAGCAGAACCCAACAGGCTTATTTAGTCTTAGACTTTAGTACTCTGTTTCTGCTGTTACAACGTGCGTGCACGTTATCCTCAACAGTGCACCTGCCTACGCAGGGACCCCCCCTTTTTTTTTGTTAAACATAAAATCCGAGCCAACTTCCACGGGATGAAAGTCTTATTATTATTACTATTATCAAACATTAGGCGCGAGCACTGGCTATTATGCGTGCTGACATGTATCATCAACACCGAAATCAAAATGATTGTGTCAAATGACGCTTTGGTCCCCTCATTAATGATAGAGACGGAGTGCCCTGTTTTGGCGTTTATCTATCTTGGGGACTAGTAATTGAACTGCGGAGTATGGGAAACTAGCTTCTCTCTCTTTTTTGCTTATCATCGGCGGCGGTCGTTTACCACTTTACCCCCAAGCTGCATCGTTTGATTTAATTTTTTTATTATAAAGTATAGTAAATTATTTTCAGTGTAATTGTTAGTGTATTAAACATTTTAAAATGACTGAAGAGGTACAAATAATTTTGTAAGAGAGAGGGTAAGTTTAAGGGCATTTGGGTCCTCCCTCCTTGGTCTTCCCAGTTGTTGTAGCAAGGGCGCACAGCTTTGTTGCCATAATGGTCAGGACTCAGGAGGCACACACAGGCATTTCCGGCAGCACTTCTGACGGAAGAACATGCACGCTTTGTGGTACTGTTTTCTTGCACCTCCTTGAGCATTCTGATGGGCATTCTGCTCTCCAGTTTCATTGTTATGCTCACACTCTCAATCATATATTTATATATATGTGCACACACAAACACATATAGGCGTAAAAAACAAAGCACATTACTGAAGCAAAAAACTTAGCTAACTTACCGGAGCTCTTGAGACTGCCGGGTCCAAATTTTTTCTGCAAGCAGAACACTAGGTCCAAACTTAACCCCATCGTCAAGAAAACGAAGAATGGAAGTGGAGTGGATAATTCGTTAGGGAACGTTAATTACCTTGTCATCGTAGTGGTGGCCTCCGTGCCCATGAGAAGCCATGCCCTGTATGAGTGGTAATATATGAGGGATGATCGCACCATTGAATCTCCAGCAGTAATTAATATCCAGATCCGAACAAAAGAATAAAAGGTGGTGCTTTTTATGTATGAGAGTAGCTAGAGATAGAGAGAGACGAAATCATTGTTTGAAGCATGGAAATAAGCACGAGGACCAAGATCAGTGCTGCGAGAAACCTAGCCATTGTCACCCTCCAGGAAGAGGATAGCTGAAACTTGACGTAATCAGAGGGAAGGCGAAATGGAGGGAAAGCATCAATCTGATCAGAAGTGTATGATATATATACATTTAGGTTGGGGAAGAGAGAGGGTCAGAAGTTATTGGGCATCCTCAAGGATGCGGAAGGTGTTAAAGGTGTAAGTAGAGTGCGAAAGTGGTGTGGGGTCGTAACTGAAGAAGGATGGGTTCTTCTTTGATCATTCTATCAAACTTTACACTGGCGAGCCATCGAAGACATCTGTTTGGCAGTTGCATTGAAGCCTTGAAGGCATATTGAGGCGGGTTAGTTAAGCCGTTGGGGATAAAGCAGGCAGCTGAATATTGAAAAGAGATGCATTGAATGAGACGAGAGAAGTTAAAAGGAAAGAGATGATGTGATTGTATTGCAACATCAGAGACATAGAGAGAGAGAGAGCGAGGGGGAAGGGGCGTGACATGTGAAGAATGAGAGGCAGGGAAACTCTTGGGTAACAATTGGATGGGGTGGGGTTTTGCTCACTTCGTTTTTGAATGTGTTGTTTAAAGGTTTCATTTTACATCAAAAAGAGGGAGCAGGAATGGAGTTTGAAAAAGGCACAGGGAGACGTCTTGGGTAACAACTTAAATAAGTTAGATGAGCCTTAAGGAGAGAGTGATGAATATTAATGGGGTTGGGCTCTCATTAAATGCAAACCCATTCAATTCCCAAATTTGCTTGCCAACCCCATCCAAGAGTAGTAAATACCTTACCTACGCCAAACACAACTTAAATGTGTTCACAAACTTATGCCTCTTATGCATTTAATTCCCATCCTTTTTGTACCCAAGGAAAAAAATCCCCATTCTTCCCTTTCTTACACATCACAGAATTCCTCCTCCTCTTCCGCTTTTTTTTTTTAAATTTTTTTGTGTGCTAACACGGGAGGAAGGTGCCCATCCAATCCTCAAATACGTCCAGCCTTTTATAGTTCACACACACACACACACACAAAAATATATGCATATATATATATATATTCATCTATTTCAACAGATGATTATTGCCCCCGGCCCACATCTATCTATTATCCCGTATAGTAACTAAAGCCCATCTTCAGGCCCCGTTCCTCCCGCATAACATCACAGCCGAGCTTCCCAAGAATGGCAAATAAAAATTCGTCCATGCTGTAATGCGGGCGCATCCAAGACGGGGAAATTAAGAAGGTGGTGAAAATACCTATGTGAAATGTGTGTAATATTGAAACTGAATTACACACTGATATGAAATTGCATGCATGTCATTTGTCTAAAAGAACAGAGTTTTGTGCTGTCTTAATCGTAGATTACGAGGGCCGTGCCATGGAGAAGACAGTAATTCAGGTGGTTTGGCCGCATCCATCATACTGCTCACAACTTCTAAGCAATCTCCTGCATCGCCCCCTCGGAAGCATGCCTATACACGCATCTTATACAACCTTCGGTTTTAATTATAAAACTTTATTTATAAACTATAAATAATGTCTTATAATCAGGACTAAAGATAGTGTTACATAAGGAAACTGCCTGTGAGTGTAGTGACATTATTGCCCTCCTCATTACTTGTTTCCCTCTAGACTCTGATTTTCTTTTCATTTTTCTTTTGGGGCCAGCCTCTAGATCTATGAGCGTGCCAGCGTGGGGTTGAGACTTGAGAGTGAGGATTAGGTATATTTGTCAGACGCCATTTATTGTGCACAATGAAGGGTGAGGAGATATTTGGAGGCCTGTTTCACCCTTCGTGGGCCTCTCATTCTCCCCCCTTTCACTGCGCCCGCAGAAATTACCTCACCCAAATGCTGACAAATATTTACCCAACCTGCTGGGCTTCTATCATTAAAGCCCAATAAATTGTCCTGTCTTGAGAGGGACAGACAGCTCACAGGAATCCAGCCTAATAATTAATGCCCCCTTTTTCCATGGTCGAATATGCTTTTACCATTACTGTACTGCTCCTGTTGTTAATATATGACATTTCTAATAAGAAAAAGTATTTGAAAATAATGCTATCTCCAATTCTTAATATAATATCCAGTTAATTGATTTAAAAAGATTAAGAAATTTACCAAATTGCTTACCTACTATCTTCGTTCTTAATATAAGAGCTAGTTGATTAATTTAAGTAAATTAAGTAAACTAGTTAAGATAGTTATTTGTAATAAATATGTATTATTTTTTTAAAATATCTTTGTTAATAAAGTCTATTAGCTAAAACTACTATTATCACAAGGACTTTTTAAAAAAAGTTTATAAATATAAAAGACAAAGTAGATTAAAATATTATATTTAGGACCAAAATAAAAATCAATCGAACTCTTATATAAAGACAGGAGGTAGGATAACAAATGTTACCCTATCTCCTTAAATACATATGTATATAATTAGATTGTATATCAATTTATAAGTGAGTCGGATAATTTGAAAAAAATTAATAAATATAGATACTTTAAAATAGTTTAGTAACTTCTTTAATCTTTCCATTTAGTCAATAAGGTCTTAGGGATGGGGTAACACCATCTAGTCCTTATTAGCTGTCATTTATAAGAATTTTTCACATATCAATAAGAGCATCAAACAGATGAAATCTTTCACTTTGTCTTTATCAAGGGAAGCATTAAATACTAGTATTTTCTTTCACTCATTTCTCCTCTCTTCACTTTACTATAATTAATAAGGGCAGAATTGAAAATGAAGTGAAGTATTAAAAAGGATATAAGTGACAAATAAAAAAGACTAAAATCTCATAATAAGTAACAAATAATAAGTCCGCCGAAACTTATAAATCGTTTCAATTACTAGTATTCATTTTTGGGAAAGAGGGAGAGCTTCTGGCAATTCGGGGGAGAGGAGAGAAGAAAAACTGAGAATTGGACAGTGGAGGCTGTAAACAACATAATGACCACAAAGCATGGAAGGCGATGAACCAATATAAAATGGAGCGCATAACTAGGATATGGGGCGTGTCCATAAATGAGTCATGGGTCATGTGCAGACTATGATGACCAAAATTCGTAAGCCATACGCTTCAACTGGAAATTCCAAAACGACCAGACGCCCAATTAAGGACGTCTCCAATGACGCACCTCGTACAGTAAATTGCCGTGCCAATTTTTATTAGAGTAGCAACACACACCACTATGTTCCCTTAATATTATTAATATAAATATATATTCTTTCGTCTTTAATATAAGAATTAGTTAATTAATTTGAGTAGATTAAAAAAATTATTAAAACTAATGATTTGTAATAAAAGATATTATCTTTTCTAGAATATCCTTATTAACAAGTATAATCAATAAGACATTGATATGTACAACTATTACAAGGACCACATTGAGAAAAATAGATAAATATAATAGTCAAAATAGATTGAGCTGTTATATTAAAATTAAATTAAAAGTCAAACTAAACTTTTATATTAAGGATCGAAAATAATATATTTCTAGTCCCCTATCACTGTTTGTTTTTTTTTATTTTAAGAAAAGGAAAGGCAAAATGATATTAACATAAGAAAACATACAAGGTCAAAAAGTTACAGTAGTAAAAAAAAAAAACAGAAACACGAATTAAATACAGAGGGAGAAGAAAGAAAAACTAACAAAAATAATATAACACCACTAAAAAAAGGATAATAAAAAAGAAATATCATGTAATAAAGTGTTAGACGAGCACCAAATGTTAATATATGCTATGAAGCTTTTCTTCTCGACATAGGTCGTCTTCTCCCAAGAAGAGAGTAGCGCATTACTGGTTACTACTCCCTCGCCCCACTGGGATGCAGACGTTATCTATAATGGTTTATTGTTTTAAAGAAATGTATATTATTAGTTTGGTGCGGGGGCTAGAAGATATTATGGCGAAAAATGGGGACAGAAAATAAGGAAAAATAATTAAATATAATTTTCTTCTTTTGTAGAATTTTCTTTTGTAGAAAGCCAATTATACTATATTGAACAAGATTGAGTATATAAAGATATAAGCACATACTCTTCTGTTTTATTTATAAGACACTTTCAACATGCTTTACACAGATTAAAAAAAATTTAAAATTTTATTAACTCTCATTTAAAATATAATAACTTTCTAATTTTATCGTTATTTAATATATACTACCTCCGGTCCTTATATAAGACCCAGTTTGACTTTTAGTTTGGTCCTAATTATAAGACCCCAACCCACTTTGTCTCTCATATTTATTCAATTTGTCCAAGATAGTCCTTCTAATAATTTAAGTTCTAGGTTAATACACTTGATTAGCAAGGATATCTTGGGAAAGATAATACTATTTAGGACAAATAAATTAACTCAACTTACTTCCTTAATCTCCTCAAAATTAGTCAATTTGGCTCATTTATAATTAGGACCGGAGTAGTATTATAATTCATGCAAATAAGGTCAACATAATAATAAATTAGGAGTAAAATTATACATCTATATAAAAATTTTCTCTCAATATCTTATAAATAGGATCAAAAAGTGTTTTTTTCTCTCTGTCTCATAAATAGGACAGAGGAATATAAGATAGGAGTATGCACCAGACCCAAGTTATCTAAAAGTTCAAAAGATAGAACGTATAAACCTTATATCTAATTATTAGACTATACTAGAAATTAGAAGATGAAAAGAAATTACTTCAATAAACTCTTAGCAGCAAAGGTAAGAAGTGAGTATACTGCAGGGATCAGTTTCTAAAAAGAGGCAGAGACCAACATAATGGCTGCACAGAGTCTGAAATCCGGTCTGAGAAAGGGTTAAAATTTTTGGTCTGAGGACCGGTCCAGCCTGGGTTGAACTTAGTCTACCGAGTTATTGGACCAGACCAGTCACCTCACCCTCCTCCATTTTTTCACCTCCTTCCCCTAGTCCTCCACGAGAACCCATCTCTGTCATATCTATCACCATTAATTAATATAATCAGTAAAGGATGAAATTTTAACAAAAGGCAGCACAGTACCCAAGTGTTTGAAATGGAATCAATGAACCCAATAACAGATGCGAGCACCTCGTTCCTCTGTAACGAAATATTCTCTCTCCTCTGCTTGTCTTTGCTCCCTCGCGCTTGCAGCTAGTGGTTTCACTCTTCCCTCAACAGTATTCCTCCATACTCGAAACTAAAGAGGGAATGGGGGAAATGCGGATGGTGAGCACCTACGACTCTATGAATGGAGTTGCGACAGATCAGAGAAGCTAAGTGGAAGAAGGGAGGCGGAGATGCGATCATATGAGAGGGCAACTTGCTAATCTCAGATCGGTAGTTAAGGAAATTATAATTTTTTAATTAAAAAATTAAATATAAAACACAGGGTCAGACCGGACCATTCGGTCTGAGTGGGTAGCCCAAGACCCTGTCTGATTCGATGACCGACCTGATCTGGCCCAGTTTGTTTGTAAGTTTTGGGGTTTTTTTTTGGTTGGACTAGAACGGGTTTACTTGGACTGTGATTTTTTAACACTCCTAACAGCTACCGAACTCCGGTGACATAGAAAAAGGGAAAAATTATAATCGAAAAAAAAAAGAAAGGAGCTCTAAAGAGACGGTGATGATGTTAATTGGGCAATGTTTTATACACGAGAACGCAGGGAAAGACGAGAAAGTACGTGGAGGGGGGTCCATCCAGAGTAGTGGTGGTAGCTATGGAGAGGCCTAAATGAGGGGGAAATTAAAAGGAAAATAGGAATGTGTGTGTGGTGTGTGTGTGTGTGTGTGTTGTGGGACTAAAAATATTAAGTCGAATGAGAGGGTGTTTTCGGAGTGATATTGGGGCAATGCTTTGATTAATGGCGCATCGGCTTGAAAGCTACGTACCCCCATTCAAGTCTCAAATTAGGGTGATGGTCGACCATACTCACCAACGCATGCATGTTTCACAATATCTTATAATTCTCATATGCTTTTGCTTCTTCCCTTCACAATTACTCCCTTATTTCTCCTCATCTGATTATGACCCACACTTTTATTCGTTCAATGCACCCATCTCTGTTGTAATCTCCCCAAATCTGCATTCATTTCATCATTTTTTTTGCGTTTTGTTTGTTTTTCTTAGATTATATTTGGTATAAGTATTGAAAATAAAAAGAAAAAATAGGATTCGAATTGAAAAACAATCATTAAAGAATATTTAATATGATTAATTTCTTATTACATGGAATTAAGCAATCAAATATAAGCGGGTTGAAGAATATCACACTTCCCCGTAGTATTTCCCAATCTCACATATATAAATTGTCTAGTCCCAAATAATAAGTAATCATTCATGATAAACATTATGTTAATTTTTTTTTCAATCTCAATTCTAATTTTGTATCCTTATTTTCAATACTTCATTGAACTTAACATCCCACACTCCATAAACCATCAAGCGTACGTGTAATATATAGTTGATGTAGAGACACGCAGGGTTAGGAGGGGGTCAAAATCAAATAATAAGAAGGAAAGAGGAAAAATTCAGGATTTGGAGAATGGAATTTGCCGACAGAGGAGAGCGATCTTGGGCGACAAGACAAGGATGGAAAGTAAGAGAGACTGAAAAGAGAGTGAATGAATGAAATAATAATAAGGGTATTATTATTTTGTGTGTTGAAAGGGCAATGAATATGAGCAAAGTGGTCAATTTCCCTCATCTCAAAATGACTGATGCTTTTCTTGAACCTACTCTCCACTTTGCTACAGTTTGTTAGCCAAGAAAGTGATCCCGCAGTCTCACTCTAGCTTGCTTTCTTTTCTTTAGCAAGAATATATTTTTTGCAGCAGCAGAAGGGCAAAGGGCTTAATTTTGGTTTTGTGACAATGTGACCACAGTCTAATGTAATTATGCCAGTTATTTAGAAGGAACTCGAAGTAACTCGTACTACCTCCGATCCTAAATATAAAGGCTAGTTGACTAATTGTGTAAATTAAAAAATAAGTTAAGTTAGTGTATTTGTAATAAATATGTGTTGTCTTTCTTAAATATCCTTACTAATCAAATTTATTGGCCATAATTACGTTATTAGAAGGACTGTCTTGAGAAAAAATAAATAAATATGAGAGATAAGGTACATTTTGATTTATATTTAGGGTCAAAATAAAAATCAAATAAAATCTTATATTAAAGACGGAGGTAGTATTATTGCAACTTATAAGTATAATCTGTTCCTCCTGTTGGCTTGAAGAGTGAGTAGAAATTAAGCGAAGAAGCAAGCTCGTGATTGAGGTATGAATAGAAGTGGCGCACATTAACAATAATGACCTCAAAATTAGGGCAAAATAAACTGATTCATTAGGTTACTAACTCCGTTAATAAAGCAGGCCAGGTCCCCCCCACTTCTAATAAACATAGAGACTTGGGACCACAAGCAAAGAGCTAAGCTTATACCTAGGTTAGAGTAATCATGCTCCAAACAAACACACAAGTTACCGCATAATTAATTAAAATAAGAAGCCTCCAAACCTTACTAGGTTTGGTTGGCTCCTTAATCTAGCCTTTTGATTCAAACTTAGAATTTAAGATAACAAGTATTATGAAACACGAAAATCAGTGAAACGATGGGAGTAATAAAAATTCCGGCATTGATTAGAATTAGGCATGGAGTGAAATAAAGCAAGAGCCCAGCAGCTACATTTTTTATGACGTTTTTCATTATCTGAAGCAAATAGTCGTCGAGTGCATATACGCTTACTTGTTGGTTATATTTATATGAGGCAAGTATAGAAGATTTTTTTTAGATCATGTGATTAGATTTTTCTTATGAATATATTACTCAGATTATTATTATCTATCACTGTAAGGAAAATATTGTGTAAGGGGCCTCTAATGATCCTTAAAAGTCCCAAATTTTCATATAATCTTTTTTCTTTTGGTCATCAGATTCTATATAAAATGAGTAATTTAACTGAAATATCTTATGAGAAAAAATGGTGCAGTTTTGAGTTTGAATTTTTTTACAATTTTTCAAAAAAAAAAAAATAATGCACACTTTTTATAGGAGCCCTCTATTCTAGTGTTCTTGATCTTTTTTTTTTATAACAATCTTTAATGGCTTCAATGAGTATTAAATACTTTTTTATATATATGCCCATAGTAACAAGGGAAGTAAGAGAATTAAATCAATATGATGTTGGAATTTAGTATTATTAATGAGGTTAAATATTAAAAATTAGTTGAATTTATGACAAATTTATTGCCTTAACTAGCTTTATTAGTAGTGTAGATTAGTTAGTGGCTTCTTTAATTTTAATTAGAGGAGTATATTCTGGACCAAACTATTTTTCTAGAAGAAGTAACTTATATTGTGACCAAAGGGAGTAAGTCACCTGTAGTATACTATTAATACTCCCTTTGATCTTTTTATAAGAACCCCCAATAACTCCCCCCCCCCCCCAAAAGTGTGTACTATATTATAAGGGGGGTAAAAAAAAGAAATAGAACAGTTTCAAAAAAAAGTATGAAAGAGAATGTAGTATGCCAAATCACTAACCTTTTAATTAATGCGATATATAAAATTAATTAGAGACAAAAATGATAAAACACATTAAAATATTTAAACAACCTGATTAGGATTTTAGTTACAAAGAATAAAGGTAATTAAAGTTTTAGACTCTGATAAAAAGCACGGGAGGAAGTACTCGTTTTCTAATTTACCCTTGTTTAATTCTAATTGGAAGGAGAGAAAGAGGGAAGGGATATGAGATTAAGAGTTGTGAATATAGAGAGAAAAAATTTTGTACAAAGTAAAATTAAAATTTTTATCAAATGAATACATTTCTTGATATACGAGAATGTATTATAAATGACTGATGTTAAGAACAAGAGTGATAATTATTTGTTATTCTATAGATTTATTCCAATTACGTATATTAGCGTATATTAAACAGGAGTGAAGTCAACAAGTTGTCAAATTTTAAAATCAATTTAATAAATTTTAAGATTTTTCATAGTTTTAGTAAAACATCTTGAAGGTGGCTTATAAATAAAATAAAATAAATTATGCAAATAAGGAACATTTGGCAGAAAAAAAAATAATCAGGGGAATAAGAAATGGCAAGCTGAGTATCAATAAATTATTAGTTAAATGACAAGTGATCTAATTCTAAAAGAGAAAAATATAAATTCAAATACAAAAAATGTATTCATCAGAGGAAAGCTCGCGATAGAGAAATGAGAAGCCAGGCATAATACAGGAGCGTTCAAAGTCAACCGTCTATTTGCCTACAATGAAGAACCGATTTGTGAGTTTCAATGCATCCTTCATTATATGTCTCCTCACGTACCACCTCTCGAAATAGAATACCAGAGTTACAAAAATCCGGCGTGACGATGTATCATGAGGTGTGTAAATTTTTCTCTGACAACTTCTAACAGAGCCCAATGGCAAAGGCAAATGCATGAGAGGCTGGGATTGTGGGGCTCAGTTTCACTGTGTAAATGTGTACTGTTAGTGAAGTTCGCATCACACGCGCGAAAAATAGATTTAGTTTAGATGATAAGAAGTTAGTTCAAATTTCACTATTGATATAAATATTTTATTAGTGGCAATCTATCAATTTTTTTATAAATACCCTGAGTTGAAAAAGAATGATAAGCATGCAGAATCCAACCCAACTAAATATTCATGTCCCATAAAATAGTGTGCATCT